>NW_024043392.1:0-35697 GCF_014851395.1 Micropterus salmoides
ACTAAAAGTAGCTGACACAGCATGTTAATAACCACAGAACAAATAGAAATCAAGAAAGGTACAGCAACTCATTATACCTACACAGTATGAATGAATGGATGACGGCATCTGATCATGATCTACATGGCAACTGACGCTGTCCCTCGTGGGCCTGGTGCATTGCACTGTCTGTACTTGCGCCACTGTTTGGAGCAAATAAACCAGGCTATGCAAAGTGTCAGAAATTGACGTTACGCATGGCTGTAATGAGGAAGTAGAGAAATGAAAAAAGAAACAAACAGTTGCATGGAGAGAAAAAATGGAGAGAGGAATGTGAAGTGGACAAATTGCTACCAGCCATTTTCAATGCATTCTAGGAATATCTGGGAGATGGCGACAGCTGAAAATGTCTGATCAGTTGTGAAGTAAAACCTTGTTTACAGTTAAATCTAAGAGGCTGTTTACACCTAACATTAAAATGCGTTTGGGTGATCGGATTGCAATTGGATAGTGCTAGAGCACATGAAAGTACACAAATGCAAATGCACTCACACACTGAGGACAGATTGTGATCTGATTGGCCAAACCACCTCACAGATGCATTGTGACCACATTGAACCCAAGTCTAAATGCGAATGCATTTTCAATCCACATACTGTGTGGGCGGAGTTTACTGCTAGCTAAGCTAGCTATTATACTGCTGAAGCTAATGTGTTCACAACACAAAGGCCACAGACTCTGAATAACCACCAACTTTACCTTTCCTGCTAAAGTTTCCTTCTTATCTAACTTACAAACATAAACACACTTCTTGCACTGCAACTTAGCTTGTTGAAAGAGCGACCAAACATTCACCAGGGAAAGAGCACCGCTAACGTCTGTTTGCAGGCTACATAGCTATGCTAATTAGCTGTGCAGCAGCAGCACAGCATGCAAATGTACCTGTCACTAGTTAGAGGCTGGTGTGGTCCTTATTTTCAATACTACTAAAAACATGCACGTTGTCTGTCCAAGACTTCTAGGCGTCTAGGCATATAGTTCTGCTGCACTGATTTTGATCCTTTATTTAAACTGTCCATTGCAAGAACTACAGTATGATAGAAGTGCATGTTAAATCACTTCAGCACTCTCTTAATGAGAACGTCACATCCCTTTTGCAATTATTAATAATAAGATAATCTGTGTGAAAATTGAGTTGAAATGTGCCTTTTGGACATTTTATTTGGAAATAAATATACCTCAGTGTGTCAAGTGAGTTGTGTGATATAAGCTGAGATATTTTGCAATCTGAGGACTGCATGCTGCAGTATGTCAGAATTAGTCAGTTTGGCTAAAAGCCATAAATTTTATAGATGAATTGCTGGAAAACAGAACCGATAGCACACTTTCCCACATCTGAAGTTACAATCTATCCCATAATGCACTTTAAGTGCATATTTTAGGTAAACCACATGCAAGAATGTCTTTATTTCCTACTGTATCACTGGGAATCGCTTTAGGATATTTATTTGACGGACATGACATAAACAGCTGTGGTAGACTAGGTTGTAGTGTTACGTTTTGTGAGGAGTGAATCTTCAGACCAGCTGGGAAATCAGAAGAAGCCAGAGCTCAACAACAAACAGCTGCTCTTGTGCCAATGATCAATACACTTCAACTGTAAGCAGGTTGTCTGTGCTCTTACACTTTAAAACTACATAAATAAATCAAGTGCATGGTGTGTGGGGGGGGGGGCAGAAAAACATATCAGATTCTTCAAATCTGTGATATCTGGCAGCATTTTATATACAATTTTCTTCAAACAAAATGAAAGACTGCTGGTGTGACTTGCATGAAAATGCTGCTGTGGTGTTAAGCAACCTTCAGGGAGAGAAAGACCTGAGCCGATGGGAAGGAGTGGTGGGGGTATGTTTTCCCAGGCCCTGTGATGAATTGTAAAACATCTATCTAGAAATGAAATGTTCATCGATTTTTGGTGCGTCTTGTGTGTTCTCTTTCAGCCTTCCATCATTAGTGAGGCTGTAAAGGCATGTTGGCCACACTTGCACAGCTGCACTAAAAGTTAACCTTCAAATTTAATTTAAACTGACAAGAAAAAAAGCTTTCCCCTTGGCTGATTAGTGATTAGTAAGTTAAATCTGCAGGCATATTAGTCAAGGGAACCAGACAGCCACGTTTATTCTGCATCATGATGCTTGTCAATGAACTGTGATGCTAAATCTGACAGGATCACAAAATCCAGACAAAATTCCCATGCACATATGAATAATATACAAGGAAATCGGGATTGAAGGATTATGTACATCAGTAGTTTTGGGTAGTTTTTGCTTGTCCCAGCTGCATTTGTTTTGTTTTAGTGACAGTATTGTTTTATTTGAGGTGACAGTAACCACAAAGTTAGTGCAATTCTAAGTGGGATGTTTTTCTTGTCAGTAACATGAATTTGCTGCAATTAAGCTGCTCAGTGGCTAGAAGAACAATGTTTTACAGGGCAACCTTTCTCTTTATGGTGAAGAGTTGCTGTGATGGGATTAAAAAAGGTGTGGGTTTACACTGACATCTGGTGGAAGATGTTTGAGCGTGCAATATACAATATTTAAGCTAAATTATCCTGTCAATAATGTAATATTTCATACAAGACAAGTTGTATTAGATGCCTGTTATTCTGACCCATTTAAACCCCGTGTTTTGTTGTACTTCCACAGTCATTTTCATTTACATTACATTTACTCATTTGCCAGATTAGAGGAACACCACACAAGCATCAGTAAAATAAGAGATCTACGAGCAATAAATACTTGTAAGAGCAATTAGCGCATACGACTTCTATGGGATAAATACCTAAGGGGAAGAGGTAAGTGTTAACAATTATTGTAATCAATACAAGAGAACTGTAAGGAGATAGCAGAAGTCCATGTTAGAGGTTAGGGGTTAGAAGTGTTATAAGAGGAAGTGTTCTCTGAGTAGATGAGTTTTCAAGAGCTTCTTGAAGTTAGAGAGGGACGTCCCTGCTCTGATGGCATGTCGTAGCTCGTTCCACCATCATGGTGTCACAGATGAGAACAGCCGGGACTGAGATTGCTTTGTGTGTAGGGATGGTGGAGCACAGTGGCCGGGAAGGAACGTAGGCTTGTATTATTGAGTTTAGGTAGATGGTTGCGGAACCAGTAGTCCCTCTGTATACAAGCATTAGTGATTTTAATTTGATTCAGGAGGCCACGGGGAGTCAGTAGAGGTTGCTGAGTAATGGAATGACACGAGACTCACTGCTGCATTCTGAACAATTTATAGGGCATTGCAGTAGTTGAGACAAAACATAACGATGGCCTGTACCAGACACTGGGTCTAAGTAATTTTCCTTTTTTTGATCATTCATACAGCAATAAACCCAAATGCCAGACAAAGGCCTCACACTACAAAATATTATAGATGCAATAAACGAATATAGAAAATATCCTTTAAAATTATAAATTCACCAGTTATCAGCTTTGATTATTTGAATTAAGTACATTGTTCCTGGAGGAATTAATGTACATAAAATTTATACAAAAAACTGTTTGGGGACCCACATTTTTTTCTTCTTATGAAAAACCAATATGCAGAAGTATTGAAGTGGTTAAACCTTTTGTTTTGCTACAAACTTAACTTGCACATTGCATGGACATAACAAAATAAATAAATATCCATTATGCATTTGTATTATACTAAACAAGGAAACGTTTCCAGTAAATACTACATTGGCAATGTGAGAACAAATCAGCAAAAGAAATTTACAGTATGTAGTCCTACACAGTCAAATACTTATTTTACAGGTCAAACCCGTGAGACCGAAACATAGATAACATCAAATTCCATTAAGAGATTTGACTTATTATGGATAATTGAGGGGTAGTGCTGTGTAAAATGTAGGCTACATCTGGGCAGAAGTAATGTCATTTTCTGTAACTTTTAGTTATCAGTTATCAGTTCAAAATCACGTTCATAAGCAATTCTCATAAAACCAGAGTTAAGACATATCAAGCCAATAGAACGATGTGCAGTGTATTTTTTGAGCTGTAAAAGTAGACACTGATTATTATTTCAAGAATTCAAATGGCTACAGAATTTTTCTCATCTGCATGACCTGGCAATAGATTCAGAATTAAAATGAATTTATGCAGTTTGTGCTCATCACTGTAACATCTGTGTCTCTACCATCATTCACACAGCTTGCTGTCTCATTCGGTTCACGTTAAGGTCACACTGTTCCGACATTTGAAACCATGTAAAACTTTTAATAGCTAACTGCTGCCAATCTCTGGGGCCGACCTTCACAGGCTGTGATTGAACTGTGGGAAAAGCGGGTGTAGGACGCTCTGCTGAAGGTTACACAACACTGTGATAAGAGGGGAGTCTGCTAGGATCATAATTGGTGGCTTTTTCTGTTGAACACGTTTGTTAAAAGATTCCATATAGACGTCAAACTCTCTGACTCAAAAAAGACAGGTAATGAGTTGAGGTTTTATTGTCTCCGCTTTAGACGTACCAGTACGCTGCTTGACCACACTTACATGCCACATGTTTTTTATGCTTGAAACAAATTCCATCCCAGAATGCCTTTGACACCCCCCAAAAGAGGGATGTGAACTCTTTACTGAAAATAGAAAGGGAAGGCCAGTGGAGTATTGTAAACACAATGGAAACATCTTAATTTTTTATGTTTGGGAACAAAAGGAATATTTCATAAGACAGCAAAATAGCCTCACAACAATCTATACAGTGTTCTAGGCTACTGATTAAATGAATTTTGTATCTTTAACATACCAAACCCTGTCATACAGGTTACCGTCACTGTTTACAGCACTACTTCTACGAGCTTTGAAACAAGCTATGCTGTCACAGCTGTTACAGTGAAACTATTACATTTTTCAGTCAGGAACATACCTACACTTCCTACTGCTAACAAGTCTCTTACATTATTTCTGTGTTCATTTATTCTACTATGGTGTAGAAAAGGTAACAAGTCACACTTTCAACTTGTTGCATTCAAGCAATGATCATAATCATACTGATCTCAGGTACTTCAGTCAAACTTCTCCTTGGTCCTTCATTACACCTTTTAAACCTTCATCTTGTCTAACACTGAGGATTTCCTACGAGCATCTCATCTTGTCATCTCTAGTCTCTTTTTTCGTTTACTGGAGCTGCAGGAGATCACCAATCTCTGACCGCCCTCTCGGCTCTCTCAGAGCATATAATTATTGTAATCACAAATTACCGCTTGACATGGTTGTCAGGCCTCTCCTTGCAGTGACAGATTTCTTCTGTGAATCTCGTTGAGGACGACGTCGCTGTTGGAGCCTTCAAATATTCCACTGTCCCCAAACACAGAGCCTTTGGGAGATGAACGCAATAATAGTCTAATTATATGTAGTGTAAGATTGTATAAAAATACAGGTCAGACATTGCAAACCGCGACGTGTGAATGTACCGCTGTTGGTGCGATCACTGATGACAGAGGAGCTTCGAGTGGTAAAGAGGAAATCTGCAGTGGCTGCCGTGGTACCCGATGGATTCTTGTTGTTCTGTGTTGCCGTCCGACTCCATTCTGCAAAAAGTGGACAACAGTTAATTAAAATATATGTTCTCATTATTTGCCAGATTTATCTCACAAATGACAATGGGAAGATAAGAACATGTATATTAATATCCATTAATATTGATATTTTTTCTCACTTCAGTTTGGGAGATAATCATTCTCTCAGTTCTGGAACAACATTTCTAAGGATGAGCTGTGGGCTCCAACTTCAGCCTTGTTTATTTTAGCCTATATTAGTTTACATTTTGGAAAATTGAGACCATTAAAAGACATGCTGTATCTCAATTTAGCAGTTCTTGTTTGCAACGTACCTATTATTGTACAGACAACCATGGATAACTTTGATATTAAAGAAAACTCCAGATTTTCAGGCAAGTTCTGTAGTTACAAGGAGTGTCTTTGTTCTGATTTCAAATATTTATTTATGGAAGCAATATGATCATCAGAAATAACAGGGTAGATCAAAGTTATGACTCTAAAAAGGCATTGACACAAATTTGGGTAATACCTTAATTTTTGCCATGAGCTGTGTGTCACAGCTGGTGATAAGCGGCCAAATCACCAGACACTAACTTACCTCATTCAGTATCTTGTCTCATGTCCCTTCCTAATCTGCCCAATTACATTATCAGAGGATATAAGAACACATTTAGATGCCCACCTGAGTTTTCAGCCAATCGCAGTCTTCCACAGCAAAGATAAGTTCTCCACTGTCTGCGGACATTCTCCTTCACAGCACAGTGGAAAACAAAGACAAGGAAACCTAGACAGGACAAACAGTAAAGAAATTAGCTTGTGTCAGTTTTATCAGAAAAGTGTCAAGTTTTCTTCTGTATGGGAGTAGACCCCAATATATTTTACGTCTGACCTTGCAGAGTGTTGAATAAAGTGAAAAGGTAAACAAAGGGTAAGTAGAGGGGTCCCCAGGCGAACAGGGCGAAACCCCAGGTGAGGCCGAGCAGGATGACGAGGCCAGCGATGCTGCGCATGTCTGTCATTACTCCCCTGTTAGGGGACTGGTTCTGGGGGTTCTGCTTCTTGATCCGGGCCAGCTGGACCATAACCATGATGAAGACCAGCAGGCACAGAGCGAAAATCAGGATGAAGTAGGCCACCACACCCACGTAAAAGGCGACGTTACTACGCAGCCAACAGCTACAGGGGAATAGATAAAGACAGAAAGGTTCAGACTGTATTTAACAACAAAATCTTCAAAAGAAAAGTAATGCCTGCTCGCTATCGTCTGGGTGCGTGCCTACTAGGGTGTTGAAAGCTACTTTACTTGGTGTTCAGGTAGGTTAGCCGGGTGTCACCAGTTGTTTGGGTGTTCAATGTGGTTTGTAAGGCATTTCAAGGTGGTTGCTAAGCAGTTGCAACATCTGATTTGCATTTATTTTGCATGAGATATATGTGTTTAAAGATGAATGAACAGTGGATATTTTAACTGTACACTTAAGTCAAAGGCCATGAAGATTCTGTTATATTTAGGTGTGCCACTAAGCCAGTAGTGCACAGTAGTTTTTTATCTCTCTCGCCCTCCAGTGGACAAATACATTAATGATAGGGATAATGAGGGGGAAAAAGGTTTTAGATTTATTCTTTCAATGTCAGTATTCCTGTGAAAATATTTTTTTTTAAATCTTAATTTTATGATGACAAACCTTATTTTTTTATTTCTTCTTAATTAAAAGGATTTTTTCCTGAAGTACTGGATACATTTATTAGATGTATGGCCTATGTTGGCCAATTCTCTACCCTTTGACCAAAATAAAAGAAGACCAATCTAATATAATTGCAGACACGTTAAAAACAAACTTATTAACACACATCCAGGCTACTGGAAAAGTATTTTAGTGATTGCTCTGTTATGGCTGGTTGAAAAAAAATCTAACTCAAATCTAACAAAACTCAAATGCTGTGTTTACAAAAGGTTATTAAAATTTAAGCATAACTTGCAAGTCATCTGAAGTGCCGTCTGTGTATTTTCCATACGTGACCAGGCCGTAGTTGTCTTTGTCCACTGATATTACAATGATCACCACTATAAGAGGAATCCCTGCAAAGACCAGGATGTTAATCAGCAGAATCATCTCATTATATCCAATAAAAAGTGGTTTGAGAAGAAATAGGTGTTTAAATTAATACACTTCTAAAGTTGTTTTTTAAAAATTTATAGAAATTAAAAATCAAGAAAAAGTTTTGTAAGGCATTGGTTGACAAAACAAATTAGTTTGAAGCAGTTACTCACCCCAGCCCATCAGTGAGAACTTGAGCATGTATCTGCTGAGGTAGGGAGTGAACACCTGGATGACGCTCAGGTACATGTGCAGGGCTTCAAGCCCCGCCCAGGTGAATGATGTCAGCAGGAAGTAGTGCAGGAAAAAGGCAGTGCTAATGCACAGCCCGATCGCTGGGTACAGCGCCAGCCAGCCATCCAGCAAGAAGACCAGGTTGAGGAGAAGAAGGGACATGCAGAGCTGAACCAGAATCTTGGCAGGGATATCCCGGAGCAGTTTTCTGCATTTAAAGAGTTTTTTACAATAAGAGCTTAATTACCGTGGTTACGAGGTTTCTTGAATAAAGCTCAGATTGAAGGAGTCTTGGCTTTGTAAAGACATAGATTCTTACTGAAATAAAATATATGTCAGTAGAGTGACAGCAAGAAAAACAGCAGAGATCCCACAGCCGATGTAGGTGATGAAAGTAAGAATTTGTGCCTGCTGGCGGTCAGTTATTCCCTCTCTGGACAAATCCTGTATTTAGGACAGGGTACACACACAAATATACAGTGAATGCACATTGAACAATTTCTCACTTTAACCATGTAGAAAAAGGAAGTCACATCATTTCTGTTGCCCTTTCAACCTGTAATTTAGTTGTTCATTTAATTCCCTATATACATGTTGTAACTGAGGTTTGAAGCACTTTATTGATACTATTATTGTCAATAAACTGTATCACACACATTCAAACAAACGTACACGAACCAGCAATATTGCAAAAGATGTGAGATGGTTGCAGCTGCAGGTTGTGTCTTCCGCTGTGACGTTGACAACAAAGCAGCCGGCAGAGCTCCAACCTCCTCCACCACCTGAACAAGAGAAATACAGCAATCAGGAATATTAATACCTGTGGAGTTGGCTCCCAACTAACTTGATTTGGCATGCATGAATTCACCGTTCTGAGTGAAGTCCCAGAATGCACAGGAGGCCACGTAGTTTGCCTGCAAACCAAGAACAATTTAGGAGAAGAAAAGCATCACAGAGGAACTTTGAGTGGTCGTTTAGCAAAGATTTTAAACCATTTATATAAGGAAATTTACAGTAATTTACAAGTGACCTTTCTATTTTGAAAAATACTAAAAAAATTTCTATTATGTTTATAAATGACAAAATTTGGTATTACAATTGTGGTCGTATTGTTATTATACATTGTTATGAATTAATAATTTCTGGAGGCCATGAAGACAGTGAAATTTGCATCCTTTTAATAAATGGTAAATAATAAAAGGCTTAAATAAAATTGGCAATTACTTGTAGTATCTTAGTTATGTGGGATTCTTTATCTAGATGAATGGGTTCATGAGAAAAATAATGATTTTATCATGCATGTTCACTTACATTTATGGGTTTAATGTTTTGGATGGTAAACTGAATGTTCTCAGACAGGTTGCTTATTGACAGATTGGCCACACTAGAGCTCAGGACTGGACTTACAAGGGTTTGGTTATCTAATGTTGCATCCTGCGAAAAAAAAAAAAAGAGAGAGAGAGAGATGGACTCCTCTTGAAGTAAGGTAATATTTAATTAGCATTTCATTTAATCACAGTAATTGCTCTGATGAAAATATTTTATTATATAATCTTTTGTCCAACATGTTACAGCTGTTTCTTTTTTTCTATTGAACCATACCTGGCTTAAAAATAAAAACAAATGCTGGACTTGATAAGTAAAAAGTTGCTGCTTATAAATCATTAAATATGCACCGATAAATACTTCAATGCTCTGTGAAAGAATCTGTAGATAGATGACAGAAGACAAATCCAGGAGTACCTGGAAGAGGATAGATTTGGTGTAGAAAGTGAACTGGATCCTGCTGGCCTGCTGCTGCTGCTCAGGACTGAGACCCGAGGTGAGGGAGGAGGGCATGAATACAGACCCAAGAGCAGACGGCATCCTCTTGGACCGGGATCTGCTGAAGGTCTGGAGCTAGACAAACAAACGTTTAACAAATGGTTAATGACAAAGTCTGGTTCTTTGGTAGTTTTCAGCTGTGCTTTCCTTATGTGTTTAAGGTCAGGCAGTGCATTTAAAGACATTGGACCACCTGTTCCATGAGATTGTGCTGAGATTCTGAGTAGCGTAATCTACACCCTGGAAATTGCCATTTATATATATTCACAAAGATGTTCCCAAATACTAAAAAAGAAAAATGTCACACCAGTTGCTGTTGGAAATCAGTAAACAAATTTAGCAGTGTCAGTACAGTGTGCAGTATAGTGTGGTAATGTGTCGTCCATGACTAATATGAGAGGCGGTCATGTGACAGTCACAGAGATATTAGATGGTTTAATATTGTAGCCTACACTCAGTGCAACACATGATGATACTAGATAGAACCTAAGGAAGATTGTGTAGTGAGAGAATTTTCCTAATGTTGGTTTAATTTTTCAGCTCATAATTTATTCTGATTCAGGGAATTTGATTTAGTTCTTAAGTCAGTGTGCGTTTTTGCCCTGTACATGACTCGTCTGACAGGTCTGGACTACATAAGATCAAATCTTCTCATACACGCGGTTCTTGCATGAGTCCCATTGTGTCTCGTGAAATGCAGTGAGACCAGATCTGACTTACCTGGACATTATCAGTGTTGAAAATGTCGACAGATGTTGCTGGAAAGTTGGTCCCATCAACCGTCCTCACTGTCAGAACAAGTGAATCTGAAGAGACGATCTCTCCGTCACCTGTGACAACCAGCTTAAGACCCACAGCATCTACCATTTGAATCAGCCTGTCAACAGGAAAGAAACAAAACAAAACATTTTAGAAACATCAGATGTACCTGAATATGTGTGTGGGTGAAGGTTGTGTGAGTTGTACCTGTTAGCAGATGCAGAGAGTGCCACTGAGTCAGCCCCCATCAGGTTGCTGATTACATTGATGACCTTTTGTCCCACTGCCTGGGAGACAGTGGGGCCCTCCAGAAATTTCTCCAACTCCCCCACCAACTGTGCGACCTGCAACACCCATCAAACTCTAAAGTTTACTTTCACTGACTGATCTAACTTTCAAAACATCTACAGTCAACACACTGGCTGACACAACGTTAAATGGAAACAAATCCCTTTAATATTTTGATGCTAGTATCTGACTGACATTCTTTTTGGTAAAGTAAAACTTGCATTTAAAATATTTCCATTTAGATTTTCCATTATTTCCATTTGACCAGGTCAACTGAAGATAGAAATATTTCCTACAGATATGTTGCTACAGACAGCAACACATCCAAATGATAAAAAATCTATCAAGCAGTCATTAATGACGTCAAGTTATTTGAAATATCCATAGATTTCTAGACAAAATGTGTAAAACTAGTTCAGATATTCATGTTATTGTGTTTCTGCGCATACTTCAATAGATCAGTAACTTCACCTGAAAAGAGTTGAGCTGAGATGCATCCTGTGTTTGATTCAGCAGCTCGTTTGCCTTTTCCTCCTGGGCATCTTGGCTTTTAGCTGTCTCTGCGGTGGTTGGGGAGGTAGTTCCAGCACCGTGGTGAGGAGTACAGCAAGTCGTCAAGTTGCATGCATCAATGATTCATGTATGGTGATATTGATAAAATAAATCACCATAGCGAAGCATAAAGTTTACTGGTCAAGGCCGTTACCAAGAAATCCTCCTATTAAAGCATTCAAGCATTCTATCAAAGAGGATAAAGGAACTATTCTAGTAATACATTTATTATGCTTTTATAACTTTATCCATGGACTGCACAATTGGCCACTTTCACAATTCATTAAAACTTTAAGAAGCATTCAAAAAAGCAAACTATTCCAGCCAGTTTGATTCACCATATTAAAAAGCTATATTTGTGTCTTTAATCAAAATTTAAATGTTGAATTCTTAACTATACGTACCAGGGATGGTTGTGGTTGTGCTGGTAAGGGTGGTGGTTTGGAGAGTTGTTGTAGAAGAATTAGAGGAAACCATTGCAGTAGTAGTGTTAATCTGGGGCAAAAGTGTGCCATGGATAGTTGTAGTAGCTGTAGGGGTTGTGGAAGAAGTTGTGGCTTTATATTCAAGGGTAGTGTTAGCTGTAGTTGTTAAACTGACTCCTGGTCCTTTGGTTGCTAAGTCAAAATCAGCGGTTGAACTGCTTGCAGTTGAGCTCAGGTTGAAGCTGATTCCTGCAGTTTCGTTGAGCTTGATGCCAGTGGCAGCGGTGATGTTATTTTTGTTGGTTGTTGTGATATTATCAGTCACTCTCACTGTGGTGTCATGTACAGTCTGGTTGTTCAGTGGAGCTACTGTGGGTTTAGTGCTGTTGTCAACAACAGACGGCATACTGTCAACAGTTGAGTTTTTAGTGGATGTTGTAGACATTGTCGTGTTTTTAAAAGGAGCAGTTGTGTTCTGTTGTGTTTCCCTGATAGGTGCAGTGGTTACACTGTCAGTGGCAGTTTTGTTTTGAGATACAGTAGTCGTGGTTATATTCTCAGTTGTAATGTAGTAGTTAGAAACTGTAGTTACATTATTCACTGATGTGTGATTAGGAGATGGTGTGAATGAGCTAACTGTCGTAGTAACTGTACTGTTGTGTTTTCCAGAGCTGCTGGCTATCGTTACATTGTGCGCTGTTGTGTGAACAGGAGAAGGTGCATCTCTGGTTACATTGTGCTCTGTTGTGTGAACGGGAGAAGGTGTAACTCTGGTTACATTTTGTTCTGTTGTGTGAACGGGAGAAGGTGCATCTCTGGTTACATTGTGCTCTGTTGTGTGAACGGGAGAAGGTGTAACTCTGGTTACATTGTGCTCTGTTGTGTGAACGGGAGAAGGTGTAACTCTGGTTAAATTGTGCTCTGTTGTGTGAACGGGAGAAGGTGTAACTCTGGTTAAATTGTGCTCTGTTGTGTGAACGGGAGAAGGTGTAACTCTGGTTACATTTTGTTCTGTTGTGTGAACGGGAGAAGGTGCATCTCTGGTTACATTGTGCTCTGTTGTGTGAACGGGAGAAGGTGTAACTCTGGTTACATTGTGCGCTGTTGTCTGAACAGGAGAAGGTGCATCTCTGGTTACATTGTGTTCTGTTGTGTGAACGGGAGAAGGTGCATCTCTGGTTACATTGTGCTCTGTTGTGTGAACGGGAGAAGGTGTAACTCTGGTTACATTGTGCGCTGTTGTGTGATCTGGAGGTTTAACTCTGGTTACATTGTGCTCTGTTGTGTGATCTGGAGGTGCATCTCTGGTTACATTGTGCTCTGTTGTGTGATCTGGAGGTGCATCTCTGGTTACATTGTGCTCTGTTGTGTGAACGGGAGAAGGTGTAACTCTGGTTACATTGTGTTCTGTTGTGTGAACGGGAGAAGGTGTAACTCTGGTTACATTGTGCTCTGTTGTGTGATCTGGAGGTGCATCTCTGGTTACATTGTGTTCTGTTGTGTGAACAGGAGAAGGTGCATCTCTGGTTACATTGTGTTCTGTTGTGTGAACAGGAGAAGGTGCATCTCTGGTTACATTTTGTTCTGTTGTGTGAACGGGAGAAGGTGTAACTCTGGTTACATTGTGCTCTGTTGTGTGAACGGGAGAAGGTGTAACTCTGGTTACATTTTGTTCTGTTGTGTGAACGGGAGAAGGTGTAACTCTGGTTACATTGTGCTCTGTTGTGTGAACGGGAGAAGGTGTAACTCTGGTTACATTGTGCTCTGTTGTGTTATCTGGAGGTGTAACTCTGGTTACATTGTGCTCTGTTGTGTGAACGGGAGAAGGTGCATCTCTGGTTACATTGTGCTCTGTTGTGTTATCTGGAGGTGTAACTCTGGTTACATTGTGCTCTGTTGTGTGAACGGGAGAAGGTGCATCTCTGGTTACATTGTGCTCTGTTGTGTGAACGGGAGAAGGTGTAACTCTGGTTACATTGTGCTCTGTTGTGTTATCTGGAGGTGTAACTCTGGTTACATTGTGCTCTGTTGTGTGAATGGGAGAAGGTGCATCTCTGGTTACATTGTGCTCTGTTGTGTTATCTGGAGGTGTAACTCTGGTTACATTGTGCTCTGTTGTGTGAACGGGAGAAGGTGCATCTCTGGTTACATTGTGCTCTGTTGTGTGAACGGGAGAAGGTGTAACTCTGGTTACATTGTGCTCTGTTGTGTTATCTGGAGGTGTAACTCTGGTTACATTGTGCTCTGTTGTGTGAATGGGAGAAGGTGCATCTCTGGTTACATTGTGCTCTGTTGTGTTATCTGGAGGTGTAACTCTGGTTACATTGTACTCTGATGTGCGATCTGGAGGTGTAACCCTGGTTACATTGTACTCTGTTGTGTTATCTGGAGGTGTAACTCTGGTTACATTGTACTCTGTTGTGTTATCTGGAGGTGTAACCCTGGTTACATTGTACTCTGTTGTGTTATCTGGAGGTGCATCTCTGGTTACATTGTGCTCTGTTGTGTTATCTGGAGGTGTAACCCTGGTTACATTGTACTCTGTTGTGTTATCTGGAGGTGTAACTCTGGTTACATTGTACTCTGTTGTGTGATCTGGAGGTGCATCTCTGGTTACATTGTGCTCTGTTGTGTGAACGGGAGAAGGTGTAACTCTGGTTACATTGTGCTCTGTTGTGTGAACGGGAGAAGGTGTAACTCTGGTTACATTGTGCTCTGTTGTGTTATCTGGAGGTGTAACTCTGGTTACATTGTGCTCTGTTGTGTGAACGGGAGAAGGTGCATCTCTGGTTACATTGTGCTCTGTTGTGTTATCTGGAGGTGTAACTCTGGTTACATTGTGCTCTGTTGTGTGAACGGGAGAAGGTGCATCTCTGGTTACATTGTGCTCTGTTGTGTGAACGGGAGAAGGTGTAACTCTGGTTACATTGTGCTCTGTTGTGTTATCTGGAGGTGTAACTCTGGTTACATTGTGCTCTGTTGTGTGAATGGGAGAAGGTGCATCTCTGGTTACATTGTGCTCTGTTGTGTTATCTGGAGGTGTAACTCTGGTTACATTGTACTCTGATGTGCGATCTGGAGGTGTAACCCTGGTTACATTGTACTCTGTTGTGTTATCTGGAGGTGTAACTCTGGTTACATTGTACTCTGTTGTGTTATCTGGAGGTGTAACCCTGGTTACATTGTACTCTGTTGTGTTATCTGGAGGTGCATCTCTGGTTACATTGTGCTCTGTTGTGTTATCTGGAGGTGTAACCCTGGTTACATTGTACTCTGTTGTGTTATCTGGAGGTGTAACTCTGGTTACATTGTACTCTGTTGTGTGATCTGGAGGTGCATCTCTGGTTACATTGTGCTCTGTTGTGTGAACGGGAGAAGGTGCATCTCTGGTTACATTGTGCTCTGTTGTGTTATCTGGAGGTGTAACTCTGGTTACATTGTACTTTGTTGTGTTATCTGGAGGTGTAACTCTGGTTACATTGTACTCTGTTGTGTTATCTGGAGGTGTAATTCTGGTTACATTGTACTCTGTTGTGTTATCTGGAGGTGTAACTCTGGTTACATTGTACTCTGTTGTGTTATCTGGAGGTGTATCTCTGGTTACATTGTACTCTGTTGTGTTATCTGAAGGTGTAACTCTGGTTACATTGTGCTCTGTTGTGTGATCTGGAGGTGTAACTCTGGTTACATTGTGCTCTGTTGTGTGAACGGGAGAAGGTGCATCTCTGGTTACATTGTGCTCTGTTGTGTGATCTGGAGGTGTAACTCTGGTTACATTGTGCTTTGTTGTGTGATCTGGAGGTGTAACTTTGGTTACATTGTGCTCTGTTGTGTGATCTGGAGGTGTAACTCTGGTTACATTATGCTTTGTTATGTGATCTGGAGGTGCATCTCTGGTTACATTGTGCTCTGTTATGTGAACGGGAGAAGGTGTAACTCTGGTTACATTGTGCTCTGTTGTGTGAACGGGAGAAGGTGCATCTCTGGTTACATTGTGCTCTGTTGTGTGATCTGAAGGTTTAACTCTGGTTACATTGTGCTCTGTTATGTGAACGGGAGAAGGTGCATCTCTGGTTACATTGTGCTCTGTTGTGTGATCTGAAGGTGTAACTCTGGTTACATTGTGCTCTGTTATGTGAACGGGAGAAGGTGCATCTCTGGTTACATTGTGCTCTTTTGTGTGATCTGGAGAAGGTGTAACTCTGGTTATATTGTACTCAGTTGTATCATTTCTGCTGGTCAGAGTGGGAGCCTGTGTTGTGCTTTGCTTGGTTGTGGGAGGGCAGCTGTCAGACAGAAGTACAGCAAGCGTCTCATTTGCCTCACTAAAAAAGAACACCAAAATATAAAACTTAAATTAGGTGAAATACTTTATTAACTTCATTGCAGGAGGCCAATGTCTTGGGTAAGGGCAATGGTAGCAGTATTAAGATTAGGATTATTACAATTATTACTTCACATATAAAATAACCTGAAGCAATACATTTTAAAGGCATATTAACCATTTTGGTCAGATGAGAAGATTGATACCACTCTCAAATCTGCACTGCAAGTATAAAGCTACTGCTAACGACCAATTAGCTTAGCTTAGCACAAAGACTGGTTACGGGGGGAAACAGCTATGCTGCCTGCATCCAAGCCTAACAAAATCGGCTTACTAACACCTTGTAAACTCATATCTCGTTTGTTTAATCAGTACAAAAACTGAAGTGTAAAAATTATACTTTCCCCTGTTTCCAAGCTTTTTTAATTTTGTAGACACACTTTGCTTTATAATTGACATTTTCCCTCAGCCTGACTCATCTATAAACTGAATTTGCCAGAATGACTATAAACATCATCAAACATCCTTTGTTTCTCTAGTTCCCTTTTTCCACCAAAAGAAGTGCTGCTTGTTCTCTAACAAACAGAAAGAGCATCTCATCTAAAGAGATCGCATGACTGTAAACCAAAGAAAAACATAACTATATTGGTTTTCAAATGCCACCACCAGAGAAATGTTTTATACATTTACCATTTAAGCAGAGTGGGGTCAGACTGACAGACATCAGAGGTCAGCAGGTCACTGGCAACCCAGGTCAGGTTGGACGCCAACAGAGCACTGACAGGCAAACCAGGACCACCACAGGCCACTGCGAACAAACAGAGCACCATCAATAATATATACACAATATCTATTTATATATTATAGAGGTTTCATATTAGGGAAAAATTATAAATATGGAGACTAACCCATGCGTGTAAGTGGCTTTTCATTTGTTATGCCAATGTTGCTATCAATGAGTTGTTGCATAAGTTTATTCAGGGAGCAGCTATTGACAGGGCCAGACATCACCAGTATCACCATGCAGCTGTACAACCTAGAGACCAGCAGCAAATGGGTTAAAAAAGCCACCTTTACATACTGGTATTTACCATATTTATGATCAAATACATTATCATCAATAGTGCATTCCTGGAGTTATCCTATATTGAAATATTATGATTTTCTTTAACACTGTGCCAAAATTCAACCTTGTACTTCCTCTTTCCCAATGAACATTGATTAGTCTGTGTCCACATAACAGACAAGAGGAAGAAACACGCCTACCTCTGTTTATTCCCATGGCATTCCAGATGAGCGCCCTGGATAAAGAAACAAATTTATGAAGCATGATTGATGGCTCTAGATCAATGAAAGTACATCTGTGTGATTTTATAAGGTTTGGGTTAATGCCAAACCGTCGTCTGCAGTAAGATTTACCTGGTAGCTCTTTGAAATCTCAGAATCTTGGCACATTGAACTGGAAACAAAGAATTGTCCATATGTATGAATTTTCACCACCAAAACCCTTTCTTATTCAGTATTAGGTTAACCTGTTCAATAACTTTCAACATATCATTTTATTTTGCAGCCTATGACATTGAGGATACAGACTTACGATGACATTGTTTTACATTTGCTGGCTGCTCCAAGTGTCAGCAACTGCCAAATAAGGTTAGAAAGTCAGCACATGTCATATATACAATAGTAAATATAGTTCATTCATACTGTAGTATACATACCATTCTTTTTAGGAGATCAATGGTAACAAAAGCACTGGTAATATTAATTCTTGTGGCAAAAAACTGGCCTGAAAAACAAAAAGTTGTTGTTGTCAGGGGCAGTTTAGGACACACCTACTTCTGAGACTTTGTTTCAGTTAAAGGAATAGTTCAGTATTTTGGGAAATACACTTAGATGCGTTCTGCAGAGATTTAGATAATAAGATCAATACCACTCTCATGCCTGTAAATTAAATATAAAGCTACAGCCAGGACACCATAGCTTAATATTAGCGCTAGCATAAAGAGTAGAAGCAGTGTGAAATAAATAGCCAAAGGTACAAAGGTCAAACAAATCCACCTATCAGCACCTCTAAAACTCATCATTTAACACATTATACATTATATCTAATTTGTTTAAAACTATTTGTGGTCATTAACAGGATTATGTGCCAAGTTTTTTGGCAAGCACCAGGAAGTCAATGTACGAACAGAGATTTTTTTTTTCTCTATTTATTTGTAGAAAAGTAATGACAAGGCAACATATATAAGCAACATTGCAAAGGATACATACAACACATAAGCCAACAGAGATACAAAATGTTAGTTTGTGAGCCTCAGAGATGCTGGTAGGTGGATTTCTTTTTACCTTGGAAGGAGTCTAGCCAAGCAGATTCCCTCTAGTGGAGCTAAGCTAACATGATAGCCTGCTGGCTGGAGCTTTATATTTGTCATACAGATGAGTTTGGTGTCAATCTTCTCACTAATCTCTTGGTATAAAAGCCAAAAAGTAAATTAAAAAACTATTAAATGGTAACATTGTGTTCTGTAGTGTGAACGGTAGAAAGGTCCCTAAAATATTACTAATTTCATTAACATCCCACACAGTCTTAAGTACACAATTACATTTAGCAGCTGTGTGTGGAGGGATATTAACACATACTATATATACACAAACATTTTTTGCTTGACATTGCAGTGCAGACATATGCAGATAGGCAGGAGGACAATATTTTGTCTGCTTTCTTACTTGCAGAATTACAGAAAGCAGTGCAGTCACAAAAGCGAGGCACTTCCCCTGAGGCAGAGACAAACATGGTTACAGCAGCGGAAGCAACAGTGAATTCTGGTGAATATAATTGGTGTTTTTGATACTCACTGCTGCAGGAATTTGTCTTAAGTTGTTGTGGAGCTGGGTTGGAGTTAGGCTCTATGAGGGAGCTAGTGAATAAACATAGATAATACAGAGTGTACACATATAAAGACATATATTCAGAAAAACAAAAGGTATTGCTCACCATGTAAGGTTGGAGTATATGTTTGTCCGACAGATATCATCCAGAGAAGATGTGGATGTACACCTGTACACTAACCCGCCACTGGAGGGCTTCACATCCCCACAAAGATCTCGACCTGATGTGAACAAAATCAACATGAGTAATCTAATAATGCTGTGTGTGTGCTTTTTTAATTTTAGGCATGTAGTTATGAGTTATGGGGCAAGGTAATAATATGTCTTCACAAGTAAGATGGTGTGTTTTTGTGTCAGTATTTTTATCTTTGTGAGCAGATGATTTCTAGACCTTGACAGTGAGGACATTTTTTAACTTAATAACTGATTCTGTGTTTATTCAGAATTTGTGAGTTGTTTTCTTCCAGTTGGTGTTTTGCATGAATACAGTGGTTCCTCTGTTTTTGTTTACATGACTTATTCCAAACATGGGTGCATTTTGCATACTTGCAAAACACTGTATGTGTGTGTGCTTCCACTTGTATAACTGTGCGTGACTAAAAGGCACAATCCATGGTCCAAAGGTGAATTAAATTAAATCATGTTGTCATCTCAAATTGACATTGGTCTTTTAATACACAAACTAACACTAAACTGAGTTTTTAATATTTTTCTGTAGCAGTTTAAGGTTTCCTTACCAATGTTTGTTAATGTAGTCTTATCATTTAGGTGAACAGTACTGTGTGTTTTTATGTATGTGAAGAAACTGACTGATTGAAAAATGCTCACCGACTCTCTCCACCTCTCCTATGATTGTTGCTTGTATTTGCTGGTCTCCAGCTTGCTGCAGTGCAGAGACTCCAGCATGCTGCAGTTCACACGCCGAGACAGCGTAGCTGAGTTGCAACAACACATCACAGGTCGTTTCGCTGTAATTAAAGTATTCACACCACTGTGAGGAGGTGCAATTTAAAGTATATTTAGCAGTTACACAAAATGACAGGCTGTTACCTTATGTTCCTTTTAGCACTACAGTTCACCTGTAAACTCTGCAAAGAGAGTGAAAAAATTGCAGTCATTTGCATGCCTTATAGGAGAGTTTTTAAAGTGAAAGGATGTTTCCTGTTTCTGGGACAGACTGACCTGAAGTTGTCTGTCACTCTGACAGAAATCTATAAGGCCTGTTCCCTTTTTTGCTGCATCTCCTTTGCAACCAAACGCTTTTGACACCTGAGTGACAGATGGAGAGACAGATGCTAGAACTGTGTGGGAGGTGATGGGAGCTAAACACATACAGTTTAAGAATTAGGACAGTGACAAATGTTTTATTGTGTTTGCTCTGTGCTCCATCAATTTGGATTTGAAATGAAACAATTACTGAGGTTAAAGCCTTCATTTGTAGAAGTTTACACCCACATTCGATTAACTTTGTAGAAAGCATTGCCCTTTTTATACACAGTTCACATATGTTAGGGGATGAGAATGTATTAGACAAACCAAATTTACTCAAATGTGATTTTGAGTAAATGTGATAATTCTGATGGTTTAAATTTTTGTTTGTTTAAAAGCAACAACCCAGGGGAAATCAGGGCTGTCTATGTTTTGATTTCTACTATTCATTCTCCCTTCACAGTACCCCTTTGAGGACACCAGTTAGAAATGTTAAATCTTACATGTAGTGGCTGTGAATACAGCCATAATATTGACTAGTTGGTAGAGACTTGAGTTTGTAAATCTTTCCAGATACACCTAGAGATGTTCCCTTAATGAACAAGCCGAACACCAAATCCAAAGTATTCTGAATCATCTACTGTAGCTTTTTGTATTACATTGTCAATTCAGGTATGGTACACAGTAGCTCCTGGTTGAAAGCTTACTGAAAGAAAGTAAAACCTGTGGTTATGTAGGCCTAGATTTGTATTGAACTAGTTCGGGTTTTTTGACGTGGGGCTGTATGACATACTTAACCATAGTCAGTTCACAGGAGTACATTGCTTATAAGTACCCCATGCAGTAAAACTCGCACTAACCCTTTGTAGTACAGCAGTGAATAGTTGACAGCTCACATCAAATTTATTTCAGGTGCATCGCAGGGTCGGAATGTACTGCTCCTTCAAACTATTCCTGTGCTGGCAAGACTTTTTTTTGACGAGTTGACATTTAAAGCTCTTAAGTGCATGGCACGATGAAGGGCTGGAGATTTAAAGGTACACAAGAGAAATCCAAGTGGATGAGGAGAAAATGTCACTCTCACCAAGTTGTGGACATCTTTTTCGGTCTTATTGCCATTTTTGGCATTCACACTTATGGACATCCAAAAGTAAGCACCTGTAGAAAAAAAGGGAGTTCTAAGCCCACAAATATGCCTGAACAAAACAGTCTGATTGGACAAAGGGTGGATATTTCTTACTTTTACTGGAACAGAGTTGGCTGATGTTACAATTTAATAATGGGGACCCTAAAAGAACAGAGAAAACATTATATTTAAAAAAAACACATTAGCAACAATAGGTTTAGGTATTGTTTCTTATTTCCATCAGTAATACAACGCAATACAGTGTCTATTTATACTCCCATACAAATACCCAGTAAATGTGTTAGACTAACATAATGTGAGTGATCGTCCAGGGTTAGTTTTTGGTGCCCTCGCATTATTATTTATACCATACTAGAATATATACAAATATAGTAAAACATCACTTAATTTGATTTATTATCTAACTCAAATAAAGTGTTTTAAATAATATATCTAAACTGTTGGTTTGTTTACAGTGTGTTTGTTAATCTGAGCGCTCATCTTTATTGCAGAAATGTTTCTGATAAACTTCAAAAAGAAAAAGTTTTCATCATTTACTGACATAGCATGATTCAATTATCACCAGAATCCTTTATTGATCCCTGAGGGAAAATATTTTTTACAGATACTCACAAGATATAAAAGGAACAGAAACAATAGTAGAAGCTGGTAAGTAGAGAATATAATAAAGAATAAAAATCTAAGAATATAATAATAAACAAAAATGTGAATATTTATAGTATTATACAATATTAACGGTGTAAAAATATTCTTTTTAAATAGCAGGAATAAATAAATAGTGTAATAATAGTGCTGGTAGTGATGAGGTGGAATGAATTAAAAATTCATAACTGAGTAACCCAAATAATGAAACAGAGAAAATTGCACCATACGTCAGTTATTACAAGATGCAGTTAATGATGAAATGTCCAAGTGTCTGACACTTTGAGGAATGAGTTAAAGAGTTTGATGGCTTGTATACCATTTCATGAAATTTGTTGTTTTAATTACTCATTATCCAGTGTCTGATAGTGTTTCTACAGATAAATGCTCTTATTCACAGTAAGTGTTCCATAGAGCAGCAACAGCAGTTTGCAAAAGAGATGCTGATAGCCATAGCCATGAAAAGATAAACAAATGAGCAGCACAAAACACATTTGTAAATATGGTCGATTTTGGCGTGTGCTGTAAAAGGAAATCGAATAAAATAAAATAAATTGTGGGTGGTGGTGAAACAGCTCCAAAAATATCTTGGACAACAAAAAATAGGTGTTAAATCTTAGTAAAACATTTCGATGTCTCTTTATGAAGTAAATAATACATAATTTCCTGTTAGTATAAAATGCTATGCCAGGTATGTTGATATTTTTGTAAACTTACTTACTTCTAAAACATTATACTATGCTGATTAATATGTATCACATACTCTATAGAATAAGTAAATAGTATGGATTTGGGACACAGCTATACTGTCAGCATCACGCACCGGTGACCTTAGACGTCTGGTTGCTCCTTTGAGTGACAGGTGTTGCTATGAGAGGACTTGAGGTAGTTGTAGTTGAAGGCACTTCTAGTAAAAAGAAAGTAGGAAGAAGGATGTCAAGTAATAATCAGGAGGAAGCACTATAGTTGAGATAATTAGACATATTATTTCATTGGATATTCTTGTCTGAAAGTGATGCTTACCAAATGAAGGTGAGAATAACCGTGCAACCGGAGTTGTGTCTAAAACATGAAATGCAAATTAAGAGTATAGAGTACTTGTACTTTCTCGTTTTTTTGAACAGTCATGTAACATATTCAGAAGGTAATTTTCCCCTACTCAAAAAGTCTATATACTAGTAGCTTTATATAACTGTACTGATAATTTTCAATGATGACTTTCTGGAAAAGCATATTTAGATCTCCAGAAGCCATATTGGTTAAATAAAGGTCAAATAAAATACCGGATAATCATTTAAAAAGTGTGTGTTTTTTAAATTTAGGTTCTTATGTAAATGCCTGCATGCCCAGACATGCACAACATGCATGTAAGTGTGTAAGTCACCTGAATACACACCACTGTTAACGCTTTGGAAAGCCCGTGGCCCACGTCTCAAGCGTCTGCGGTCTAGAAGTGGCATAAAAACATTCAGCATTCAACATGCTCTAGGAACATGCAGAACTATGTGTAGTTTTCTCTGCAGCTCTCGGGAGCCATAAGAAATTAGCATTATAAGAAAAACACAATTACATTTGTGCTAGAACAGGCTGATGAGGCCACTGTAGTAATGAAGGATAAGATGCTCAAGCTTCTATTTGACCAACAAGCCGTGCAGTGTGTTAGCTGGATTCAAAGTCTTTTACATTCAGGAATCAGCAATTCTGTTTGCATTCTGTTATAAATGCAATCAATAATTATATGGAAAAGCCACTCATGCACAAGATCCAAGCTTGAACGAAGTTAAAACATTTTGGATCTGTTAGGTAAAGATGAGTTTATGCGTGTCTGTCTCACCACACAGAAGTCTGGGGTCTCTCTGTGTGGCCTTGGCACTGGTCACACCCCAGTACTGGGAGTTCCAGCCAATCACAGTGCCGTCCTCGCAGAGGCCATGGTCACCAAGGTCCGGCCACATGCGGAACAGGTACAGCTCAATTTCTCCTTGCATGGCTCCCGGGGGTTGGTCCCTTGGACGGCAGCCCAGCCAGAGGGAGCCGGAGGGGGGAATGGCCTGAGCGATGACCGTCCTCTCTGCCACCATTTTCCCATCAACCTGAAACATTGTTAACACAATTTTAAACAAACAGAGAAAGTGCTGAATAAGTACAAGTTTGACTCCTGCAATTACTGGTCCACACTGCCTCCAAATTTGCTCTAGATTGCTTGCGTTGCTGTAAATTAATTTGAGAGAGAGAGAAACAGGTTGTACTCAGACAATCAAACAGGTTTTAAAGGTTTTCACAGTTTATAGACCAACTTCCAGATTCAGCTGTGACCTGCTTTGCCAGCCATTTTACAACATGTTTCATGCCCTCTAAGGCCTTGTAGAAATATCACCATGTTCCCAGATATTAACTATACTTTTGGTGATAACAGTGTTATCATAACTGATAGAAATGATGGTTAAAACTACAGAAATAAGACCAAAGTTGTAATAAAATGAAGATGTTGTAAAAGTTGTAAAGTAAATTGTAAAAGTAAAAAGTTTGCAAACTACTGGAAAAAGCCCAAATTATCAAAATTAGCATTAGCATTTTCTGACTTGCTTAGAATAATAAAGTAAAAGTTTTAGAGGTACTCTGCTGTGTAAGTCTACATAGTTCTGCACATAAAAAATCTGCACATACTTCACTGTGCCTTTTTTGTTTATGGGCAGGATTTGGATTGAAAGACAACACAATACACTGTCAAACAATGTGTGGTTATGAACTTGGATTTGTGTAAACGATGTATTTTTGCAAACACTATTTTTGGACAGGCTTTGTCTAGAACTTGTGACATACTCAGTGGTGGAAGGTAACTAAGCACATTTACTCAAGTGCTAAATTTAACTACAGATTTGAGGTACTTTAAAGTTCTACTACAATTCAGAGGCAAATATTGAACTTTTGGCTCTACTACATTTATTTGACAGCCATAGTAACTAGTCACTATGCAGATTAAGATTTTACATAAAAAACACATGATGATGATTTAAAATATGATACAGATGACAAACGATCTGAATACTTTCCCCACCAATACTAGTACACTGCAAGTTTTACCTCCAGGCTAAAGGAGTTGCGCAGTACGTCCCTCCTCAGACACACTCTATGCCATTGTGTTGAGGAAAGCCGGATTGGAAATCGGTGTCGGACCCTTAGCAGCCACCCATACAACGCCTCATCATCTCCCTCCAGACCCAGCTCGGGTCTGGGTGTGTAGATTGAACTGTAGGAGAAGGCCACCCAGGCTCCGGGGACGACCACACGGATGTCGACACACACCGTCATCTTAAAGAGTAGCGGCATAGCGGCTCTGTCCTGCAAGGTCCAGTAGTCCTCACAGCCATTTAATACTGCCTTAATGTCACCCATGAAATAGCCAAGCACTGGAACAGGTGAAAGAAAGACAGATTAAAGGTTTACGTTTTCACAGCAGAGCTGCACTGGAGGCAGAAATTGTCACAATGGTTAAGAGCCAAGGAACTTTTAAAGTTACACTTTAGAAACACGCAAAGGGTTAAAGAGGAAGAACTTAATATAAAGGCTTGCGCTCTGACATATTATCATCTTAAGCTTTTTTGTCCAACTTGACAAACCGTTTCCTATTTACACATTCATCGCATAGGCATACATATTATATTTAATTTGAAGTCATGGTTCTGTTCACCGGTTTTATTTAAGTCCAATATTCATGCTCTCGCTGTATTTATTTTGCAAACTTGCCACTCGCACACAACTCCCGGAAGGGGGTGGGGGTTTTACTACATTTACATTTACTCATTTGGCAGATGCTTTTATCCAAAGCGACTTACATTTGAGGAACAACATACAATCATCAACAGAGCATCAACTACAGATCTACAACTGACAAAACATAAGAGCAGCAATAAATACTAGTAAGAGCTCACAGTACATATCAAATCAATGGGGTAGATACCTAGGGAAGGAAATAAGAGTTAACAAAAAATGCAATCAAAACAAAAAGTGCAATCAATACAAGATCATTGTAGGGGATAGAAGAAGAAGAAGAGCACAGGAAGTGCATGTTAGAGGTTAGGAGTTAGAGGTGTTATAAGAGGAAGTGTTCTCGGAAGAGACGAGTTTTCAAGAGCTTCTTGAAGTTGGAGAGGGACGCCCCCTGCTCTGATGGCGTGTGGTAGCTTGTTCCACCATCGTGGTGTCACAGATGAGAATAGCCAGAACTGGGATTGCGTTGTGTGAAGGGATTGCAGAGCCATCAAGTAGTATTATAACACAGAATGGGCCATGTCTGTTGATAATGTTCATTTTGTTTTAAAGTAAAATTCTGGCCATATCTTACACATTGTACCTTTAAAACATAAAATGTAATCCCTTAAGAAAATGGTTGGTTGACTCTTTGTTAGTAGTACTGTATGTTTGTGTTAATACTTCGATTACTCTTTTTGCAACTCTTTCTGCTACTCTCATTTAACGTGATCAGTTAAATCAGAAAGTGTAAAGAAAAGACTTCAGTTGCTGTTCTTTAGTTCTGTTGCCATTATTGTGACCTCCATTTCTAGCCAAAACCTTGGAACCTGTTAGCATTGCCACTGCGAGTTTGTTAGCATGATGACATTAGCATTTAGCTCAAAGCAGCTATGCCTCAGCACAGCCTAACAGAGCTGCTAGCATACAGCTGTAGACCACCTTTTATATTACTTTTATCTAAACATGATAACTGATATCCAAAGAATGTTAAAGTCAAGGGCAACTGGACTTGGTTGAAGATACTAGAAGATGTTTCTTCAGTTCTGACTGACTGGTAGGGAAACTAAGCTATTTAACCTCAGTGGGGTCGTTTGCCAGGATCGTCGATACCGCTGGTTCGTTAGTGCTCCTGGCTGTTTTAAGGACAGTCTTTATGGTCGTTAGGACCACCTGAGGCCAAGACTGAAAGACCATCGTAGACTGCAGTCTTGACCTGAGGAGTTGGCCTTTCTGTGTTGAGCCATGCGTTTGTGTAGTGGTTGTTTAGGCTCCCCAATATACAGGTCTGTGCATTCCTCACTGCACTGGACTGCATACACTAGATTGCTTTTCTTGTGTATGGGGGGCGGTCTCTGGGGTGTACCGGTATCTGTCTTAGAGTGTTCTTGGGTTTAAAAAACACAGGGATGTTGTGTTTGTTGAAAATCCTCCTGAGTTCCTCTGATACTCCAGACACGTACGGAATCACAATGTTGTTGCGTTTCATCTTCTTTTCCTCCTCCCCTGTAGTTTTGTTCTTCTTGGATCTTGTGGCTGTTTTCACAAAGGACCATTTAGGTTATCCACAGGCTGTAAGTGCCCCCTTCAGGTGGTTCTGTTCCTTCTCTCTGGCTTGGGCGCTTGTTGGTATGTTTTCCGCTCTGTGGTGCAGTGTTCTCATGACCCCTAGCTTATGCTCCAGTGGGTGGTGGGAATTGAAGAGTAGGTATTGGTCTGTGTGTGTGGGTTTTCTGTAAACACTTTACAGAAAACCCACACACACAAACCAACAATCGGAAGAATTGAAGAAGTCCTTTGGTTGAGGGAACGTCTTCTAGTATCTTCAACCAAGTCCAGTTGCCCTTGACTTTAACCTTCTTTGGATAACTATGACCTGGATGACTGAGAATCTTCACAGACATGATAAACAACACAACACACTTTGGACATGATATTGCTGAGTAGGGGAAAAATTACCTTCTGAATATGTTACATGACTGTACAAAAAGCGAGAAAGTACAAGTACTCTATACTCTTAATTTGCATTTCATGTTTTAGACACAACTCCGGTTGCACGGTTATTCTCACCTTCATTTGCTTTATGTGCAAAAGGAAATCCCATTTCCCTTAATTAAAATCAATATTCCAACTCTGTATCTTCTTTTTTTTCTATGTGAATCAGTAAATACCTTTGGGTTGTGTGGCTGCCAGCAGCAAAAGCCAGATGACTAGTGTCCATCTCCACTGCCCTTCAAAGAAAAGGCCACACATCCTCCTGGAAACATAAGGTGATGTAAATTTGACATCCGTGTCTCCTTCTGGTTAGGTCAGTTACTTCTATATTATTCATTCATGGCTGTTTCAAATATTAACATTTCATTTCAAGCTTTGTGAATGAGAACGACAATAATCTTCCCACATCTTCCCACATTTCTGTTATGCTCTTCCTTTCCATCTGTGTTTAAAGATGTGGATATGATCACCGCGTATCATTGTTTCAGTGTAGGGTTACACAGAAATTCTCCTTTTCAGCCGGTAAACAAAATGATCTAATATTATCTGAGGCTTTGTCTACCCTGACGGATCGCCTGCAGGGCAGGGATGGACACAGCAGATCGGGTTACTCTTCTCCACATTCACACCATCTTAATGTTGTTGATACACTTGTAAAATGTTGATAATACAGTATCTCACACTACACAAAGGCTCATATAATCTTATATAATCTGCTACCCTCATTCATAAAGCAACATTAATTGTTCTCTTAAGCCACTATAAAAACCTAAAATTGATATAATGTCACCTTATAAGTTGATATGGAGAAGTTGTTAGCAAACAGTTGCCTTTCTACACAACCCAATACAGAGCAACAGTATCATTCAATTGAAGTTGTATTTCTGTTCAGCTGATGAATTTAAGTCTAATTTTCACTCAACTTTTAGCTCTGTTTTGGTCTCCCCCATCTCCCAAGGTAGATATCTGGCTCCTTAGCTCATAAGTGCTCCACTATGTTCACCAGTTATTTGCTAACTCTTTGCAGTTTTGTGCTGGGAAGGCATTACAGTGTGTTTATGAGAGCTATTTTGCATTAAACAGCTGTCTGCTGCACCCGGAAATGAAGCTGATGAAAACAATGGATCAAAACACTTAAAAACACAAAATCAAAACAACAAAAAACAATAGGCCTAAAGACCCATGCATTTTAAAGCTTTGGGGACCTATAGAGTAGGTGATAGTAGCTGTGGACTTTCGAGCGCTTTTTGACCCCTTTAAAATTACACACATCTTTTGATCTATTGTGTGTATATATAGGGGAGACCAGGAATGGAATTTCCCCAATCAGGAGCAAGTTATAAATTACCTGATTCACTGATTAGACTTTCTTCCACATGTGAAAAAGTAAGCACCCTGTGGCAGGCACAGCCAATTAGAAAGTTTTTTTTTTACTACATTTATTTTTGTTATAGCATTACCTGCTTTGTAGTTTAACTCATCAAACTTAAATCACGCTTATTGTGTGTCTATGTAGATATCATTCATGCAAGTTGTTAGTGTTGTTTCAGCTGTAAGGTGAGCTAGTTCATGGCTACAAGAGTCTGATTTAGTTGTAACAACGTACTCACATATGTTCTTTGAATTTCAGTATATGTTTCTGTCCAGCTGATGAATTTAAGTCTGATTTTCACTCCTTTCAATTATAAAATTGATTGATGAAATATATATATGTTACTATTATTAATTTATAATTTATTTTTATAATTTAACTTACTTAATTTTATAATTTTATAATTCAACAAGTACATGAATAACAGTTCATACTAAAGCTGGAAGCCCCGGAGTGACTTACAGTGAACAGGTATGTACCTAAGCAGATATGCAAAAGACACTACCACTTCCACGGAATCCACTTGTTGCAGTCCCAAATCATGTAAAATCATAAAGTAAAATGATATGTAAAGACATATAAAACAATAAAATGCAGGAACTGTGATGTGAATCCTTACCCATCCACACAAAGCCAGACATATTGCACCTCCCAGTGCAACACAAAATAAACTTCAGAATTCTACTAATAATCCTGAAAGCCTTTAATGGTTTGGCTCCCCATTACATTTCTGATCTGCTCACAGACTGCAGTCTAATTAGACCTCTTTTAAAAGCCAAGATACATAAAAAGGCATAATAAAAAATATGAAATACTTATGGTAAGACACAATTATGAGATATGTCAAATCTTAGCATTTAAAATTTTGTTTTTATCTTTTCTGGGTAGAAATGGGTGTGAGGTCAACCGGTGGTGGTTTTCCAGTCCTACCTGTATCTGTATCTGTGTTTATGTTTTTGCAATTTCTTTTTGAGGCTGTGTGATTTATGTTTTTCAGTTTTCTTTTTTTGCTCTTTGCATATTTTATTTATCATATCTGTAATATATGTAAATATTTCTGTAAATATTTCTGTAAATATTTCTTATTACTTTAGTGTTTTGATATAGTACACTGAGTTTACATGCAATAAAATGTGTTATTTAAAGTATAATACAATGTATTGTGGTGCAGAGAAATCTACTGAAGTTAGCATGCTAACCAGCTAGCCCAGCCCATATTGTCTCATAATACCACTTTGTACTTTAAGAGGTGATAGTCCATCAGTATAGATCAGGTCTCTTAATTCAACAAGTTAGATGTGAAAATATTCTGGCTCTTCACGCTGTCGCTGCTCCTCTGATGCCCGACCTCCCTCTCGCTCCTCTCCCGCTTCAGATGTTGCCAAGGTTGGCTCATTGGTGATTTATGAGATGCTTTAAATTTTTGTTTAAACTGTTTCTTTAGCATCTGTGAAGTCCTATAATCTCATTAATTAGTACAAATTACCACGTGTGTATGTACATTTATATACGCACATATTATGGTGTCTTGATTGCACTGTAATAGCCTACAGGGAGTGTTTGCAATTAACAGGGACTAATTTTTTAAAATAAAAGATCTACAGGTTCTGTCAGCTAAAGAATGTAGCAAAAGTGTAATTATATCCACAGATCTACCCAAAATAATTCTTTTGGTAAGTTTATCTGTCCAATATTTTTGATCCATGTCATTCTTCACTCCACCGCAGTGTCACTTTGTTTTGTTCCCACACTTATCTGAAACCTTTGAGATAAAAGTCTTAAATCTGAGCTGGAAATGAAAGCTTTTAGTGGGGATAAATTGTTTATGTTGAATTAATACTGTACATGTCTATTTTCTGTATAATGTAAAATAAGTGTAATTTAAAGAAGAAAACTGTCTGATCGTATACCTTAATCTATATTTGTATATGTGGATGTGATTATCATGTGTAGTGTGTGTCACGTCAGGAAAAGAAACAGTACCTTTTAGAGCCTGAGGCTACACGGACACTATACTATTGTCATTTCAAGGCTCAGGTTCCCACATTCTGATTCTATCCATGAACTCAAAACAGAGTGTCAATAATTGCTTTTTCTTTCCTGATCCTCTATTGTCAGGGGCCACATGTATCAAAGCTTATTCATTTTATCATCTACAACCTTTCTTACAGACACAATATTCAAATTATCATCAAGTTGTTTGTTTTTAAAATTAGGTGTCCAAATCTAGCAGATGATTTAATCAGTTTGAGTATGTATGACCAGTTTCAAAGAATCTTTAAATTGCTTACCTGATGCTTTTCAAAAGCATCTGCAGAGTCTGTGTAGGTTCACTTGTGTGAATGAATGTGATCCATCCATCATTCCCGTATTATCGTTCATCCGTCAGTCCAAAACTTCCACCTGGTGAAGTATCTTTCACTGCTTGTCTCAGTGTTTTCCACTGTTGTCTTGTTTCCTCTTCTCTGTCCTCAGTTAGTCTCTTTCGCTCATCCACTATCCACCTGTCTCTTACACAAGAGCATCGTCTGTAGCGTGAGAGTTTGTGTTCGTGTGCACAAGTGTGTCGAGGTGTGTTCAGGAAATCAGAATTTCTGAAAATGTGAGGGCTGCCTGTGGTAGACGGTAGACCAAATAATGACACCCCCCCCACAGAGGAGAAGGAGGGGGAGGGAAGTATTGACAGATCTCTGTCTGTCTGTCTGTGTTTTTTCTATCTCAGTATGACTAGAGGGCAGCAGCTGGTGATACAGGATGCAGACCCAGACAGTTCCTGGACAGAGTATTAGCATTTATCTGGTATGTGTATTTGTGTGTGTGTGTGTGTATGGGCGTGTATGTACCTATAGGAAAGTATGCAGCAAATTGCAAATTACTTTTAAAATTTTGGATTCAGATAAAAACTGGTCAAACATCCTTCCTCTCTCTCACACACACACACAAACACACACACACACTGACGGCTGGGCTGTGAATATGAGGAATGGCATCTGACGTCAGACGTAAAATGAATTCAATTGAGACAAGAACAGCCTCAGGGCGACACAGCTTTTCAAATCTCAGTGTATCTTTACTTGTCTGTACTGTCTGTGTGTTTGTGTGTGTGTGTGTGCGGTGTGGAGGCATCTAGATAATTAAGTAATTGACATTGACCACAAGGGGGCAATAAAGACTACAGCGATTTTTCCACTGGAGATCAAGTGTCAGCCTTTGTTCTGAGGGATAACAAAACAGTATCAGATCAATGGAGCAAAGAAGGACTGCAGCACGATACTGCTCTTCTTCAGTGACTCGGCACTTTTGGGTTAGTTGGTAGTGTGTGTTTGTGTGAGAGCGTACAGTTCAGCTCAAGCGAATCAAAATCCCAATGGCAAGCTTTTTTCTTGCAGAGGGACAGCCAGGGAAAACACATTATTCAAACTGAAAACTCATCACTGGCCTCTTCAATGAGAAGTTAAGAGCATGTCAAGAGTGTTGAATGTGTATGTGTGACATTGCGACAAAATGCCCCACCTATCTGTTTCTAGGAGTAGGCGTGGAATTAGCAGTCTGACAGTCCCATACAGAAAGGTCACAGCCTGGTTACATGAAGTCTCAGAGTGTCCTGCCAAAATCTCCCTGAGTGAGATCCTCACTCACAGAATTTATTTTACGTCACTCTGCAGTAGAGGGTTGTGATACAGTAAATACCAAAAGTACAGGTTTTAAACACTTCAGGAACTTTCCCAGGGGACCAAGAACCTATTGAGAAACAGAGGAACTTCACAAAAAGAAACTAGGCACTAAATGTAGTTGTCTGGCCACAGTTCTTATCCCCCAAAAAGTGCCCAATCTTGGGTAGTACTTTCCAATTGTCCAGAAAATACTGGGGTGATTCAGGTTCCCGTAATAAAAAAAAATGCAACTGAAAACTACTCTCCAGCTTTTTTTTGGCTAAGATCTTGAACGATCAAACTTTAGCCACTAAAGAGATTTTATGACCAATGGACCAACAATGAAATTTCGGTTTAGGCTGGAAGAAAAAGCACCGATGTATGGCATGTGCAAAGGTCAGAAAGCAAGATTGGCATACAATGCGGTAAAATGTGGCTTTTACCATGACTTGGCGATACGGTCTACCGCTTTTTAAATTTCTCAACAACTTTTGGATAATCATTTAATTTTGTACAGACATTCATGGTGCCAAGATGATGCATCCCACTGACTTTGGTGATCCTGTGACTTTTCTGTTAGTGCTTACACTTAGGTTGGCATTTTGGGTTTTTAGTGTAATGTCTCATTAACTTGTTGTCATGAAATTTGATACAGACATACAGGTTAAAATTTGTACATGTAAGTGACCGAGCGACGGGACACAGGATGCAGTGTTTGGGATTTTTTTTAAAGGCTTTTTTTATTTACCAAAATTGGGCCCTAAAAGAAAAACAAAACATAACTGAACTCAAAATACAGCAAAGTGAACTACAACAGAAACAGGTGATTTATCTGACCCCAGAAAACACAAATCTTACTTCCCTAAATGACAAACAGGGGGGAACATATATCCTGGCAGGCCAAATCAATTAAACAAAGGAGGGTGACAAAATAACACGAGACAAACAGTCAATATTAAATTTGACAAAAATAAACAAAATAACTCTAAACTAAACTTGCAAATGGGCTCTCACCCAAGCCCCCCTTTTGCTGTTGCAGGTGTTTTTGTATGGTCCAGGGCCCAGGTATTGGCATTTAACAATGCTCACTGCATCATAGACATCTTTTAGGCTCAAAAGTATTTTAGTGTATCGAGACAAAGAAGAAGATGTCACATCTTTCATGTGGTGGGGGCCAGACGTACCCAAGACCAGCAGCACATTAATTTAAAAGTAAGTAAATTATATTAATGCAATTTAAGGATGATAAAACTTAGTGTTCACAATAAACTCAATGTGTGTGCTTCATCTAGAAATAATGTATGTCAAGAATTAACATGAAAACTGTCTGTTACTTAATGTAAACCTAAATGAGCGAAAAGATTAAATAAAATTCAATGTGAGGGTGTGAGAGAGGGACATCACCAAATTTACCTGCAAAACGAAAAACATCCCCATCAGCATCAGCAGTAAACTGTTAAGTGCAAATTAGGAAAGTAACCAAAATATTACCAAATTCATATTTATAAGCAACATACTGTAGGACCACAGCTTCTCAATTCACCTCAGTCCTCCAGTCAATTACCTCAGTTCCTTGTTTTCCTTGTATTTATTACACATAAAAGTTAATTGCACCCCAATATTTTGCATCTCATATCAAACTCCAAAGCTTATTTAGTGACCTACTTTATTTGTGAACCTAAAATAACTTCAGTGGAAGATTGATTTGTACACAAGCGACTGCGGTTGCTAGCAGTTCTGTCGCATCCTGTGTGTTTCTCTCCTTAAGTGTGAACAAATGGGCTGTTAGTTATGAAAAGAAAGGACTGAATTTGATGTGCTGTATTTGAGTCTGAGATTGTGAAGGACGGGAGATAAGCTTTAAAAGATTTTATGACTTTATTGGTTGGACTTTTGCTCTGAAGATGCACTGTTTTCCGGGTAGTTTCCCACAATTCCCATTTCTACATGCGCCAGAGCAGCGCCCTTTGTGTGTGGATTATATTCATAAGAACTGTACTCAGCCCTGTAATTGTGTAAGTACCATGTTTTACAAAAGATGACGCAGCCCCCAGTTAGTGGTACCTCCAGCTTGAAGGTCGTGCAGGTGCTCTTAAGAAAGCCAAATTGGCGGTGCTCATGAGTGGGAAGCTGGTGAGGGATCATGCCCTAGTCTTACTGACAGTTCTGGCGCCTGCATAGAGCCTGAACAATACATTCATTCAGGCAAGCGTTAGAGAAAAGAATGGATTAACAATAAAAAGCACTCCCACACACAGACCTCCAGCCACAGAGATGAGTCCAGGAATAAAAGAGTAAAAGGCAACAGGCTCCTTTCCCTTCAGGGGGGAGAATCGCATGAGGCTGAAAGGGAACAATACTTTAATTCAAACCAATTTATGGATCAGAAACACTAGTTTAGGTGCTGACAACATTTCCTGGTTAAAAATTTGCACTCAGACCATTATAATGGAGTGAAAATTCATCATCGCTTAAAGCTCTGAGTGATAAAAGCCCTAGTATCCGTATCCTCATTTTTATAGTAGTAAGTGAGCATTTTTACAGTAATTGTGTTTATCTCACATCAAGTGGTGAGTCAGTTATCGGTTTTGATTTCTGTTGCTTGCTGTGATTCATCTAATTGTTTTAGGTTGTGCTTTGTCATGAAAGATACTTACCAGGAAGGTTTGAGGTTTTTTTTCTGTGGACATGTAGTGGTTGGCTAATTGATATTTGTTGATGGCTACATACTCTATTTGTTTTAATACTGACTTTTTAATCATGATGGTAACACCTACTGTATATAGCACCAGAACAGACAGTGTCTGTACTGCACTATTGTACTGAAGAGAGAGAATTGATTGGATTTAGGTCACGGGTCAGGTGGGACTAAATATCAGGCCCATACAGTACTCAGTCACCATTGTGGGGATGGAGAAAATCTTAAGACTGTTGAGTAAACCAAGCTAGTCTGTTAACTTAGCCCATACTGAAAGCCTAATTAGTGTCAGAACACAAAT
>NW_024043393.1:0-25924 GCF_014851395.1 Micropterus salmoides
TAGAAGTAGCATTAAATGGAAATAATCAAGTAAAGTACAAGTACTAAGTAGTTATTACAATGATTTTAGATTTTAACGTGTGTTACATCAGGAGAGTTTAGTATTTCCGTAACGGTTATTGTCAATGTACTACACCACTCAAGTTCTTTGTTTTGTTTTTTCAGTGCAAATGTCTAAACCTCCTTGGAGGCATATGAATGGGTGTGTTTAATGCACATTAGTATCCTGATTTTGATCTTTGAGATATGATGTTTACATGGAACATGCAAAACCTGGTTATTCATATCCCTGTATTCATGAGTCTAACACTATGTTTATAATCTGTGTGCAGCTGTGTCTTCATTTCTCAACACTAAGTTTATGTCCTGTACCAACAAAGATAACTTAGATATTTGTTTACATGAAACAGTATCCTGATTTCTGTTGGAGTACTCCGGGTAGCATATCCTGGTTTCTGAAAGCAGGATATGGTGCTTACATGTGCTACACATAACCCAGGATACTCCAAAAACCAGGATACAACTGCACATGTAAAAAGAAATCTCTGTCAATTCCAGCTATTGGTCTAGTTATACTATGTGTGCAATAATTAGTGTATCAAAGACAGTTAAAATTCAAATAAAACCAGGCACGATGACGTTACAGGGAACTTTATTTGAAGTTAGTTAAATTCTTGGCTATAGAGAGGCAACACTTGTCCCACGAACCCAAGAGACGTCCTTCACGTTGTAACTATCTCATGTAACTGCAGTTCAGTTGAGTTTTTACTCAGCTTGTTGCAAAATGTTTACAGTAGTGGTAATTTTAACAAATCTCAGCTGCCATGTTGAGACACACTGTTAGAGACATCAAACTGTCCAGATGTTAAATGTTTCTTCTCATATACCCTCTGGCCTACCTAAAACAGTAAACTAAATGTTATCTATTAAACACTCTACTGTGTTAGTCGTGAAATACAAAAAAAAGGTATAACAAGGTGAGGTGTATTTGGATTTGTCACGTTTTTCTAGTTGTAGTGAAGAAGAAAAATGCAACATACTGTAATCAATATAGTTTCTTCTCAATAAGCAGCTGATCAAATATATATTCTCTTCAGCGAATCAGGAACATGTATAAAATGCCATTTCACATAACTTTGCATTTCCTTCATGACACAAACTAATTTTCATTCATCACAAACTTGCACATTTCTTCACTTATAAGCACAAACTTCAAGCCATATGGAGTGATTGCATTAGTTTTAACAGCAGTGAAGTACAACAGTCACTGTGTTTGGGGGCATGGAGGGTGAAAGATAGCCCTGGAAAAAATAAAATCAAACATGAATTATTGATTAAACAGTATATAAGATAATGATGTAACATGTATTGTCTCAATATATCAGTAAATGCAGCAGCAGAAAGGCATACTGAGGCCATAGCTTTCCCAGTGTACAAAAATGTCTCATGTTTACAATGAGATTATCCTCTCGAGCCTCAAACCACCTGATCAAATCACACTCAGTGTAAATGAATCAGTGTGACATCAGTTGGCTCCTGTGAGCGTTGGAAATGTATAAATCTTGGTGCTTGTTTACAGTGACTAAAACTTGCTTCACCACTGTATAAATGCTGGTAAAGGATTTAAGAACTGGCGCATAAAATCGACTAAGAAATGGGCAGTAATTGACCGAAACGGTAGTTTCACAGACAGATGAGCAAATCCAGTTCAACGGGGATTTTGTAACTAATGTCTGTGGAATAAGTTAAAAAGGAGAGGCATTCAAATTCACAGTAACTTGGACAAGACATGCCAGGTTAATTATTTTATCACCCTCCTGCTCCCGACATAATGTTACACGGAGTAGTATTAGTTTGTTAGACAAAAAACAGCAGCGCCCTCAGTATAAACATACTCTGCTGTCCGTGCCTCTTTCGCCCACGTCCGCTCTGCTGAAACCCTCCGATGTTTAGTGGCAGATGGCCACGAGGAGGCGTTTAAAGTCGCCGCTGCACTCGTCCTTCAGGGCGTCCTTCAGAGGCACGTCGTACTTCTCCAGATACATGTCCTTGATGGTCTCCAGATCGTACTGTTGACGACAAGAAAAAGAGGTCAAGCTTTGTGCATTTTAGAGTCTTTATATTAGTCTGAAACACAAACATGGAGAACGGCATTCTGCAGTAATCTTACTTCCTTAAAGTAATGTCACAATAATTTAATTTTTACACATTCTGGTTTCATCTGTTCACAGTGCTGCAACTTTTTGCTGTCTAAAATCTTTATGAAAAGCAAAATTATCATAATAAATTGGGATTTCTTCTGAAGAAAGACAATGTTTGCTACTTATATGTGTAACCAAGACTTCAGACAGGGAAAATACTGTTGTGACAGAAAAGAACAGCAATTTTACACGTAGTGGTACATTATTGAAAATAATTAAAAATTAAATGTATACGTTATAAGTTGAAATGGACACTAAGTAGCTTCCACAAGTCTAGATAAGTCTACTACTATATATTTTCAAATGCTCCCACAACAACAAAAAGGCCAAGAAAAAACATCTTGCTTCACTAATAAACTTAAAGTAAGTATGCCTTTGTTTCAAAATAAGGTTGGGATGGGGGAGATCTCGCATTATCTATATTTTACAGTAAAACAGGTTACTACAGTACATTAAGTATGGGGTCAAAGCCCTCACGTCTGTAGCTCAGTGGTTCTCAAACTTTTTCTGTCACGCATCCCTTCAGAGAAGGAAAGAAAAAAAGTTAATGCCTTCGCACTGCAGCAAAAATAAAGTTAAATTTTATTAACATCAAAGGTGATTGAAATAAACAAGATTCAGGTTAGCAAAAGAGCCTTGCCGGCATCAGAGCACTTGTTTGTTTATGTCACCATAATGAATCCTGTGTCCCACGTGTCCCAGTTTGAGAACCACTGCTGTGGCATGACATCACACCTTCCAAAACAAAAATGTGTTGCAGAAAAAAAAGGTTTTATTTTTGGTTTTGTTGGCACTGGACTTTAACCTTACTTATCCCAAATAAAACCAAAAAAGAAAACCAAAAAACAAGTTTGAATATTTGGCTCCACCTGTTGATGTTTTAGTGAAATTACCTCAGAGCGACACACAATGATGCGAATGAGGGTGTCCTCGTCGGTGCCCGCTCCCTTCATGGCTTTGTTCAGACGTCGGGCAAAGTAGAGCTGAGGGTTCTTCGCAACTCTCACTGAGGGGAGGAAGAAAAGCTTTCATTAACACCATCAGTTCCTCCCAATACAACTAAATACCGTCTGTTAATTGGAAACTTCAATTCAACATTCAGCATCCACCATTGTCTTTACCCACTCAAAGTGTTAGTCCATGATGAGATACACAAAAAGCAACTCAGCTTGCTTTATATTTTACTATGTGAGCCACTGACATCATCTTTATGTGTTATCTTATTTGGACAATTTGTTGTTTGCGTTTCATACTAACCAAGAGCAATGTAGCATTTTTTTAGCGTCCCAGAAGTCTCATTCTCGATGGCATCTAGGATTTCAGTCCCAGAGAGCTATGGAGAGAAAATTACTAGTTGAATTAAAGGACTAGCATTGCCTTTAAGTGGTAAGGCTTCCTTTTCCAGGCCTGCAATTTCCTCCTAATCTCCCCAGAAGGATTGTGAATATTGATTTATGTTTGAAGTATAATTAAAAAAGTTCAGGACATTTTAAATTAAAGTCTGTCTGCACCTGCATGAGAACAAACAGCACGTCTCAAGGGTAACCCTGATTAATTCACATGCTAGCTGAAGATGAAATGTCAGGTCATATCACCGCAGCTGCAGACAGCGTGACACAGAAACCTACCTGCTCATATATCTTGAAGGTGGCCTGGAGCTGCAGGTAATTTCTGGTGGCCAGGATGTGGGTGAAAGTGGACTCATCTGTGCCAAAACAACCCTCACCGGCCTGCAACAAATATCACTATTCAGGATGAATGAATCTGCGATGAGATGGCAAGGAACACGTATTTAACATTGACACAGTACCTCAAACAGAGCGGTAGCGTCTTGTTCAGCCAGATCCTCATCCACCTCGTAACTCTCATCTCTGTTGCCCTGAACGAAGAAGAAGAGTAAGATTACTGTGTGGTTAAGCCTTTCTCTCGGACTGAAGCAGCTGTATCTGGTTTCTGTTTTACTAATGAGAGGGTGTCTGGAAAGTGGCCAGCGTGCGTATGTGTGTGTTTAGAGAGAGTGAGCTCAATTTCAGTCCAACATCAGACGGGAGGAGTTCAGTTACGCGAACGGCGTAGAAAGTCAAGGCCACTTACCTGCAAAAGAGCCATGAGCAGGTTTCTTACATCCCCGCTTGTATCTCCCTCAATGTCTGCTTCAAGATCACGTTCATGCACTGAAAGAGTGACAAAATGTAAACAAAAGGGTCAAATGAAAATTCACACTGTTTATTTTATGTCTCATTATATATATATATATATATATATATATATATATAGTCCACCCCTACATTCTACCATTAAGTACAAGTTTGTCATGCTCACTGCATTCGGTTCAAGTCATGTGGCTGCAGGGCGTTTTAGTTTAATAACACCACCAGTTAGCCTCTTCAATGACAGACTCCTGTCTGTGTGACTAATACTGTGTCTCAATTCACTCCCTTCTGTACTTACACTTGCTATTTCGATTGCATAAGAGTGTTCACACTAACAAGTATGGCAAAATGCAGTGCACTATGAGCACCCGCATGGTGTACACATAATGGTCAAAATGTTGAGTGTGGAAAGTTTCCATCTCACAGTCTCCATCTTGGCTACGTAGCGGAAGGGGAGGGACCACAAACATTTTTTTAAACTTGTGAAAATGGGGGCTGAGGAAGCTGCAACGGTTGTGATTAGAAAAAGTAGAAATATCTTCATTTTTATTCAGATTTGGAACACTCGGTAATCATCATTTTGCTATAATATATATAACTATGATTTTTGCATCTATACAATTTGATGCATTGAGGGATTGAAAATTAAATGTTTTTGTTCTATTGTGGATTTTTTGAGGGCAATATATAGGGACGACTTACGCGCTCGGACATACAAATAAAATGATGGACAGTAAATGTAGTGCACTACATAATATATCAGGTTTTCTGACACAGCCCAACTGTCACGTTAGTTAGTTATTTTACATTGTGCCAGGAAGAAACAACGTATTATGAGTGAATACATCAACATTGAGCCCCACAGGAACTACAGCACATGGCAAAGGTTGGGTGAGCATTCTCATTGAATCCCAGTATTAATGCTAATTGATGTTTTGACCTACCATTAGGGTAGGTAAGACAGGTGACACCATTCTTTAATCCTGACCTGTCATACCTCTAGCTGCCTTTGAATGCTGTTCTCACCCGAGCCAAGAGGTGATACTCAGCCGAGTCAACACTTGAGTCCATAAAATCAGCAGCTATAGCAAGCACCAGCAGGATCCTGACACCAAACAAGCCAACCAATCCGCCTAACTACCTCATCCTAGCAAGCAATACTGATATCATCAGTTTAAGTTGCACCTACTTAACTTTGCCCCAGTCACTCACAATCCTACTTTAATTATTAACTTAACAGAATGTCTTACTAGAAAGTGAAAATCACAAACTGTTATATTTTGAATATGTCTGTAAGAAGCACGCCAAGAGAAATGTAAATTGCAAGATAGGATTACTTTACATTTCGCAGGCCTCTGGACCAACTAGGCGTTAACTGTCTTGCTCAGGGACACATTGGTGGATGTGTCCCCACAGTGGGGGATTGAACCTGGGTCGCTCACACCAAAGGCATGTGTCTTCCCACCAAAAACCAAAACCAAGTTTAGAGAGAAAAACATATGACGTCAACATTAGATGTAAAACAAACCCTCCATTGATGAAATAAGAAAGAAAATGTTGCTAATTATAATCAGCACTCATCACTTTTATCACAGAAAACAGGAAGTTGCAGCAGGATGGGCCTTGACTAAACAAAGTGTGAATGTACGCAAGCCCAAATGAGTCACGGGTAGCCATTTCCTCCAGGTCAAAATACAAGGTTGGGAAATAGTGACATTTAGTAACTTAGAGGGTGAGAGGTTTAATAACCGCACAATATGGTTTGTATGCCTCATAAGATATGAACTTCTATAGAACAGTATGGATGGGATGGCTGGGAAGTCAAGTAATGTTTTCATAAGTGAAATGTTTTAATCCTGTTTAAACCATGTAACTTGGCTTTGTGTAGTCATTTTTGAAAAGTTAAAGGCTTCATTTGCATATTGGCTTACCTTGAAAGTAGCATTCCTTGAACAAGGCGATGTCCTGTGGAAAATAATTAAAGACAAGATGAAGACATTTGACAAGCAATTCAACATAATGGCACACAGATTCCTGATGTATTAACTCATTGTTCATTTGAGATGATGCTTTTGATTTGATTTTGACTGACGGCGTTGGTGGCGGTGCAGAGGATCTCCACCAGGACGTCTTCATCTGTGCCCGCTCCCTTCATGGCCTTCCTCAGCTCCTTCACAGCGTAGATGACGGGCGGGTCCAGCATGGCGAGGATAGCCTTCTCAAAGCTCCCCGACAACTCGCTCTTCAACACATCCACTAACTCCTATCACAAAGACAAAGAAGTGAAATAACAGAAAGGACCAGAAACAGAGGAGAAATGCTGATTTTCTGATATATTTCACATGAAAATGTGAAATGGTACAAGATAAAGGACATGCGGATAATATTCTGTGTTTCCTCACATCATCGTATTTATCAAAATAGGCCTGTTTAATTTCCTGACGCTGATATGAGCTGCGGTTTGCCAGGATGTCAATGATGGCCTGTTCATCAGTTCCTGAAGGGAAAACAACACAAAACACAATGATAAACAATGTCATTTGCAAGTAACACTTTACTACATTACAAGAATTAAAAAAACATCCATATATTCTTATGCTATACTTTCAATATTTCCACCTTACCAAAGCCTTTGCAGGCTTTCCGAATGGCCTTGATGTCTGCTACAACATCAAACTCCTCGTAGGGCACAATTGTGGGCTAAGAGAATAAAAGACAGATTGTTCTTTAGATGAAATACAAAGAATAAAAACAGCTGGTTCTATCAAACTGATCATTGTTTCAGTAAATGAAGTTCAGCGGGATCTGAGACAGGGATGCAGGAGCAGCTGGCAGATGGGGGAGGGGAGGACGATGACACAATGCTTTGGTTGAGGAATTCAGGGCCTTTAAACAAACTTGGTGGGGGCCGCGTGAATAACTGGCAGTGACCAAAGTGCAGTCCAGGGGCCAACAGGGGTCTGAGAGGCAGCCCAACAAGGGAACCACATCATCTGCAGCAATTAAAACTACTTAAATGCCACTTCTCTACTATAACAAGGTAAACATATAGCAAACTGTTTGACTCTTCACAGAATCAGATTCTATTTTCTGAATATGAAGTAGGATGTTATTTAAATTGTGAAGCACTTAAAAGTATTTTTAAGTAATTAATAATCAAAACGCAATAAAACAAGTTGTTGCTAGTTGAAAGCTTGTGTCACTGCTAATTTGTGAGGTAAAACAATAAATAAATGACCATAAATGTACCAAAAACACAGAATGCTGACAGAAATAGACACCCTTCCCCCATCTTTGCACATGCATGGACTCTACCCTTGCCTAATGTAAGAGCTCTACTCTTTCATCCACGCACACATCTAACGGAGCTGTGATGATCTCCGCAGGGGAGTGGCCGCTTCCTCTGCGTAAACCCAGACACGGCTGTCTGTCACACCGTGTCATTTGCGACGTTTTCACCCGGCTTCATTTAAAGAAACACCAAATATTAAGAATCTGAGACCAGCGCTCTAATTTTCAGTCAAAACAAGATTTGTTACGATTTAGGCCTACGTGATCTGCGCAACTACTGACGTCGATTAGAGACACTGCGTTGTTCGACCCATCACGCAAAAAATACGCAATAAATACAACATGTACTCAAGAAATGAAGCCCTTGCTCCCCTGAATCTGTTCCTCCTGGCGATTCCCTGGATCAAAATCCTCAACATGAAACTCTAAAGCCCCCGAGCGAAGCCCAAACTGATTTACTATTTTTCTAAATTGTCTTTAAGAGATGGTACTTACTTGACAGTTGCCCATTTTTAAGGATGTTTATCCGACGACAGCTGGTGCTCTGTTGGAAAGAGTCGTAGTTTGGGATATATGAGTCCTCCTGAACAAACTGCGGCCCAAAGCAGCAGAAACCAGTACGTCACGTCACCACGGACCGCCACGCCGTCCCGTTAACCATTTACATCCACTGAGCCTGCACCGTACCGGAGCATTTCCATATCATGCCACTTTAAACTTCTGCTTCACTGCATTTCAAAGCGGAATAACGCACTTTTGTTACTTCGCTACATTTATTTCATTATTATTTCAGCTTTACTTACTTTTCAAACCATATAATATAAAAATACGATCAGCTTTTAAATCATGATGCATTAACAATCTCCCTCTTTCTAACATTTGATCTAATGGTGTCATCGTGGTGTAGCCTAACTTTTTGGTTTTTATTTAAAATAATAAAAAAAAAATACTATAAGTTTGTGGCCTACAGACTGGACATGCACAAAATGAACAAGTGGTTATTTGTTGCATTATGGGAATTGTAGGATCACGTGTGTTCGTGGGTTGGAGCCTCTTCTGTGGCTTGGACCAAAATCTGTCTATTCTGAGTGCAAAGCCTCGTATCAATTGTGATTTAAGTGAATAATTGTGTCCTAACCTCCTTTTCAATGGAAATAAAAATATTTTCTAAAATCTAAAATCAAGTTTAAAATTTAATTTAATGCAGCAACACGCTTTAAAAGTATCGTCTGTTTCAACTGTACAGTCAGTTCTTTAGACATAACCTGTTTCAGGAAAATAAAGTTTTACCACAAAATTATAGCCAGAATTGTCTTGAATGGTCCATTCTACAGTACTTTTAAAACTTTCAGTAAACATTTCTGAAATGTACTTTTGTCCTTTACTTTATTAACATCTTTAATGTATGACTTCTCCCTGTAATATGAGGTGGTGATAGTGCAGTGGATAAGACAAATTCCTTTGGTGTGAGCGACCCAGGTTCAATCCACCAATGTGTCCCTGAGCAAGACACTTAACCCCCTAGTTGCTCCAGATGTGTGCAATCGCTGACATATACAGCATTTTTAAGTTGCTTTGGATAAAAGCGTCAGCTACATGTAATGTAGAGTATTTTTGTATTATTACTTTTACTTATGTAAAGGATCTGTATACATCTGCCACCACTGTTTATAAAAGTGTGCAAGGTTTTAGGTTTTTCTGATTTATGAATTTTAACATTGCTTCTATAAAGTTTACAGCATAACTGTCAAAGCCATAGGCTATATTAAGAATACAGGTAAGGAATATAATAGTGATACATAACTCAGTGTAAAGGAGACACTACTGAGTCTAAACAGCATGGTGATTTGTGGTCCTTTTTTCAACCAGATGACTCAGGATGAACCTTTTAGGCATCCTTAAGCCCAATTTTACTTTACTTTGATTTTAGAGTCCTTCTTGCAACAGGGGGGATGTAATGCTGCTGACCATGACCTCTGACCTCCCTGCACATGGGGTGTGTTCTGCTGCTCTGATTTCTACTACTTAAACCGACTGCACAGCTGTTAAACTCCTCTTCCGTTGCAGTAACAAACCTTAATTCACAAAATGGTAATACAGCAGAGAGAAAAAATAGCTCTGTTGAAAAGTTTTACTGGACAATGTTTGCATGTGAAAAATGAACCAAAAGGTCGGTTCTCTAGAATTTAGTGTTCCACAGTTTAATTACCAACCATGCCAGCTTACGCTCTATAACCATTGGTATTTCAGTCCCTTATAACTGTCCCTACATCATAATTACCCAACCGCTGAGGAGGAAAGCTGCTGCTGCCCTCCACAATAAGGCCCTTAGCCTATGAAAGGTAAATACATGCACACTCTGCCGCCTGCCCGTCTGCATGAACTGTTCCAATTAAGAGCTCGCTGATGTCACACTAACAAAGCCATGCAATTAGACTGGGATGAGTCATCTCCACTTTATAATTATCTGAAAATTACCTGGAAGATCAATCAGGGAACGTTTTAAGACAAATAATTAAAATTATGCAAGCTGGTTATTCAGACAATGAACTGTAGCTGTTTCTAGTGCCCAACAGTATAATGAGCTAATTAGCAATTATTCTAACAAGATGTGAGTCACGTACAGTAACAACATATTTAGTATCTATCAGTAGGATTTAAATCACTATGAACATTTTTACTGACCTGTGTGGGCTGATGTAATCTCAAACTTTTCTGCAATATTTAGACCAGTCCTTTGCGGTGTGTGTCGTATATATTTAACGTCTCATTCTTAGCTGAAACTTTTAATTCAATTCTCAGTCACGCAGCTCAGTTGTTGAACAACTTGTCCTCTAATCACAGGGCCTCTGATTTGATTCTCAGCTCCTCCCCACAACCGAGCTGTAGACTTCAATCAGACTTAAATCACAGCAAATGAGCATTTAAAGGAACAGCTCAACAGTTCGGGGAACATGTTTATTCGCTTTCTTGCTGCGAGTTAACGATGAGAAGACTGATACTACTCTGATGCAGATGTTAGCTTAGCTTAGGCAGATTTTACCTTTGGACAATCTTCTCATCTAACTCCCGGCAAGAGAGCGAATAAGCCTATTTCCCATAATGTTCTTTTAAGATTTGACTTGAACTTTACTGCTGCAATACTGTACTTCCCAGCCATTATTTAAGGACATCATGTGGGCAATGCATCATCAAACAGATTGAATATTTATTAATTAGGTCTATAGATTTCAGAAACAATTGTTGATACCATTACGATCGTCTGCTTTTAGAGACTTGAAAGAGTGTACCTTGCTTATGAAGAGGGGTACTCCACCGATTCTATATAAATGTAGTTTACTTGTCCTGAGGAGTAGAATACTCAGCTTGTGAAAACTGTTGTATAATATCTTCTGTGTCTCTGGTGAAGCTTCCTAAAGTTTGAAATGTAAGCATTGAAAGAAGTGGGCATTTAGGAGGCAAGGACGGTCTAATGACACTTTTGATTTGGACCATTCATTTTAAAATCACCCAGCTTTAAGGAATGAACTGCTCTATTGAATGCAGTTCATTTGGCAGCTCTTTAAAGCAACATAATGTAGTAATTTCATCCCAGCTTCAAAAACACTGACTTGTAATAGGGAAAACCGTGTCTCTGGCATTACCACTCCTGGACCAGAGAGCCTGGTGTTAGACAAAAAAACACCAAATCATAATGTTGCTTTGAGATCCCAGATGTCTCTTCTGTTATGGGAAGAATTAGTGAATCTATTCCAAGTAACCAAAGTGGAAGATGTTGGTGTTGCAGGCACCTGTTCTTGTAGCAACACATGTAAATAGGAGGCTCGCTGTTCTTGACATGTTCACACTCTCTGTGTTTTTGTTCTATCGGTGTAAGTTTATTCACAGCCTGTATTTCTTTGCCACCATAAGAATTTGCTGCTGAAACAGCCCAAATATCTTGATGACTACAAAAAAAAAAACATTACTTGAAGACAAAAGTCAGAGAGTACTGTTTTCCTGACTTCTCTAGAGCTCTCAGTTGTCTCAGCTCGGGGATGTTATGGTGTTAATTTCACAGGCGGTGGAAAGGGGTCCTACTGAAGCCTTTACCACGGATCTGGAAACAAAGACAGCATTCAGAAGTGCCAGCCAAAGAAACAGGCTGTAATGTAATGCTGGCCCGGGACCCAGACTCATGTTATGACCTCAAACACAACTTGTTTACTGTTGGAGGTTGGAGTTTCAGCTGCAACAAGATGAATGTGATGTGTGGAAAAGAATTAAGTTTTACAAAAATATTTTGGGGAGCAAAGCTCTGCAGGAGGATTAAGTTACAATGAAAGGTTTTTAGAGCAACATTTGCATCAAGAAGTTCCCTTGGAGGATTAGAAGATTTGATTTACCTCTATATTTTAGGCTGTCGCAGTGCAGGACAGCCACAACATTTACTTTAATTGTTCAACTGTTTGTTGTTGCCACCTCATATCTAAAATGAGTAGAAATCTTGTTTGGTATTTGTGACTTATTAAGGCTTAATTTAACTAAATTTACACAAATTATATAAAAACCCCATAGTCATCATTTGTTTCAGAAAGATTTGCACGGTTGCAGATGTTCTTTTGGTTTTCAATCAAAGCCAGTGTGATCAGGTGACCTTCTGAGTACACTAGGCTTTTGTTGCATGGAACAATGCTCATCTAATAAACGGTGCATTGTCTACCTGCTCTTGGGGTAAAATCCCTGCGGTGTAAAGGCTATTGGTCCTTTTTGCTGTGCCCAGGTGGTAGTTTGGGGCACCACTTCCTGGCATCCCCCAGATGGAGTGCTGCATGGTGTCATGGTGCTGCACATGGTAAGACATTAGTAAACATAAAAGTAATCATCAGTCTTATCACGAATGAACAGAGGTCTCTCTTTTCCAGGCATTATGAAATACAGTAAGCTTTCCCCTTGTTATAAAGTAACTAACCTTTCGTTCGTCAACAGTGTTTCTACTTCGCTCCTTTTCTATCTGCCGCTTCCTCTCCTCTATCTGCAGGCAAAGGTCTTTGTAATACTGGCTTTTTTTTTCCTAAAGAAAACATAAAATAAATGTGACACGGGAACACTGCAACAGAAAGTTTAGTGTTGTCTGGTTACTTTATGCAGAGGACAGAAGATATAGTGTGACCTCTCTGGTGATGTTAGACGGCTTCATGTTCAACCCTGGTGCTTCACCCTGTCGAGCAGCGCATAGCGAAGCTTTTCCCTGGAAGAAACTGACACTCCTCACAATCTATTTTACTCTAAGTTGATATTGTGTTTAAAATCACAGCTAAACATGGATCAACACCTCCATCTTGTGGTCATATGCATTAACTACAGTTTAAATAGGCCTTAAAAGATCATTATTGTCAACAAATCGCACTGGGTGAAAAACCAAGAATGAATGTATCCTACTAACAAGTAAAGTGTGTTCATTAGGATGAACACTGCCACTGTAGTCAATAACACATACACTGTCCTGGTGCTGGAAAACACTTACTAGAGCACCAAATATGTATTAACCCTCTGTTGAATGTAGTCCCTAAGACGTGCACTGTTTACTCATGTGTGAGTAATGTTTGCTAAAAACTGCAGCTGTGTTAGTAAATACTTTAGCCTTTTTTGAAAAGATTATACATATTTGTAACCTGTATTTAAATGTTAAATATGTAAAGATATAGTTGAGTAATGGCGTCCTGAGCAGAGAATGGCGCCACAGTTCCTCTGAGTGTGTTGTCATCCGAGCTTCTCTGCTTTTTGTTTTGGTAGCCGCTTTGGCAGCGCATTCATGGTAGCGTTTGTGAGTCCCTCACTGTGAAGCTGTAATGACTGTTTCTTTTCTCATCTAACGCCATGACTTAAGGATTTCTTTTGACCAAACCAGAGTTGGTGAACAGTGAAAAGACTAACCTTTTGGTGAGCAAGGGCGATCTCAAAGCTGTTTCTGGTTTAACAAAAAGGTCTATCTTTATTGGGATCCTTTCCATAATGTTGTCATGTTGCACTTTTAGTGGGCGTATGCTACTTTGTCCCCAAGGATTAAGTTATAGCAATTGCAGCCTGTTTCACGGCTACCTGGAAGAGGGGTAGAGCCAGAATATTTCAGTGAATTAAGGTTTAAATCGACTAAACCAGAGTTGGTGATTGTTGGAGCAGTGGAAAGACAATTTTGGAGAGTTTTATTTTGTTTCTGTCTAGTTTAAATGACGAATGATGATCGGAAAGGTATAATTAGTTTTTCATAATGGAGTCTGGTGGGCCGCAGCACTGATTTGTCTTTGTCTGACATGCTGGTGCTCTAGTGCGACATTTAGAGTCTGTTAATGTCATGTACGGATCCTTTAAAGATCCATGCGATGGGTTTGGGGCTGAGAGCCAGTGAGATTTGTTGACAATAGCACAAATTTTGCCAGCCTTTATCCTTTAAGGGAAAAAAAAGACAGCATTTGCAATGAAACATACAGCAATGGATGCATGAACAGAAGAGGTCCTTATGGGGTCAGTGCTCGTCAATCTTACAGCCCCTTCGAGTGTTAGTAACGGCAGAGGAGCTGAGGGAAAAGAATAAACAGTAAACAGTTACATTCAACTGAAATTGTATGACATATGGTGTTTTGACATTGTACCCCAGTACAATTGAGAGTAAAGTATCTAGAGCCAGTCAACAGAAGTCAACAAAAAAATTAATTGGTAACAATTTGGATGCAATACAGTCATCATTTAAGCCATTTAACAACATAACACTGGTTAAAGCCTCTTAAATGTAAGGATATGCTGATTTTCCTCTTTTATATAATTGGAAATTGGAAATTTTTTGGTGTAGGGCTGTCAGTCGAATAAAACAAGCAATTTAAAGTTGTCACCTTGGGCTGTATGACGTTTTATAGACAAAATACAGCATTACATTTCATTCATGCACTGCCAATTTTCCATTTTATTACATCATTCTTTCTATGTCACTCGCTCTTTTTTGGTGTATATTGCAATTTTAGCCTTTCTCAACAGCCTAAAAGCCACGATTTGAATCTAAATTCCTCTTTGGTGAAATATTTTTCAGATTTCTAACCTTAATAGCAATGCCCCCGAGTAAGCAGGGACTCGCATAAAATAAATCAATAAATCTGTTCTGCAACCCAGACAGTCTCCTCCGCTGAAAGAAAAAAAAAGGTTTAGGATTTCTGTGAGAGCCAGAGTTATCCATTTAGTGCCCACTGTAGTGAAGCCCACTCATAATAAGTTTTACTATCAGGCTGACTCATGTTCACTTTCAGGCCATGACAAACACACACTCTTCTCGTACAGTACTTCCCCCAGGCTTCCCATGAGTGGAGGCGTGTGCGTGGTAAGGTTGTATTGTCATTACAGCGTGATGATAACAAATTCAATGGGTCTGTATGCAGATTTAATCCCATCTCTGTTTATGTGTGTGTATACATTCTGTATTGTGTTCTTCATCATGTTATTTTTACAGTAAACAAGCCTATTTACAGCCTTTGACCTTGCCAACTCGTACTATTTCACAGGTTCACTCTTGGAAACGTTGGAAACAGCAGCTGAGAAAATTAAACTCATATCAAGGTGCTAGTTCTGCTTTCTATCATATTACATGATCTCCCTCAACAAAAAAAAAGGTCTAACAATTTCATCACAACCGGGCAAACTCCATCTGCTGATGAAGATCATGTGATATGATTAGAAGCGCAAGTAGAAATTGTACAAAGCTTGTGGTGAGTTTGTTTTCTCAAACATTTCACGGGTGTTTAAACTGTCACCAACTGTTTTGCCTATTTTACAGTATACTATATGGCCAAAAGTATGTGGACGCCCCAACATTACAAACAACTTTGATCGTTGAACATCTCAATCCAAAGCCGTGTGGGCATTAAGGCTATTAAATCCTCCGCTCTTCTGGTTTCAGGCTTTTTGCAAGATGTAGGAACCTGGCTGCAGGGATTTGTTCCCATTCAGACAAGATAGCATTAGTGAGGTCCACCACCTGATGTTGGGTGATGTGGCCCGGCTCACAGTCGGTGTTCCAGTTCATCCCAAAGGTGTTGGATAAGGTTGAAGTTAGTGGTGAAGACTGCGAAACTGTAAAGAACACGCTTCTTATAACTTCAGTGTTTGGACGTTTTCTCCAGTCAGGCACAATCAGGAAGTAGGTAATGCAGCAATACTTTTAAAGGGGAACTTTTGATTTTACACATGTATGTAATGTAGGTCCCAAATTTTGACAACAGAAGAAGAATGTACGGAATAAAAAAGACTGTTCATAGTGAATCCAACGACGTTATAGGAGTGCAATTCTAAATCAGTGGAGGCCTCTTTTAATGATGCAAACATTCTTTTGGCCACATAGTAAACATTAACTTGCTCACATCATACTTGTTTTATTGCCTTCTGAGGCCTCTAACTTACAGTAAAGATTATTTTTATACTCTCCGTGTTATCTTGTCGAGTATTGTGAAAGATCATAAACACACCATCAAACTCACAGTATGATTCAAACATTTCCAGCCCAAACGTTTGAGAGGGAATGACTGTGAACAGTGTGTGAGTGATCTCACATTGGTCCCTGAGAGAGGCCCCCTCCTTCGCATCAATCAGCTGTCTGCATGCTACCTAGGGGCAGAAACGGTGAAGATTAAGCGCAGTTACCTTCTGGAAATTGCTATAATTGAGTGATTAAGACCAATGACGTCAAATGAAAGCCCGTTTTTTACTGAATGAACATTCACTTAGCTTTTATTCACACACATCGGTATGACTGTGACTCACCAGCGTCCTGGCCTTGGGCTTTGTGCTCGGAGTCTGTATTTGTGCTGCAGCGGTCTCTGGTGAAAGACAGAGTGATGAAAGGTCTTTTTTTTTTTACACCTTGTGTAAAATCAATACAAATTGGATTATTAGATGAGTGGACCTGCCTTTGTTCTTTCCACTCTCGATGTCCGTCAGTGATGGCTCCACTTTTACATAAAGTGAATCATCACTGTGGTGATGAGCCCTGAAATAATCCGGTTCATTTACTGAGCTGCATTTCACGCTGATCATTAGTGTACTTGTGTTACTGTGTGTCACTCACACGCAGGCTTCACTGTCCTCACAAAAACACGAGGAAAGCTTGATGGACATTTGGGGTTTGGAGTCTTTCACACCCACCGTCAGTTCAACCTTCTCATTGCTGGACTCCTCACTTTTCAACTCCACGTTTTTCCTACCCTGTGGAACAATGCTAAACTGGAATTAAAGTCAGGCAACAATGTGATGACAGCAAATATTCGTGGGGAAAAGCCTATTGACACCTCAAGGTCAATGTCTCAGCAAGGCGACAAACATGAACTGTCCTGGAGGGGACACAAATACAGCAGGTACATGAAAACATAAACTGTGAGGTGAGTCAGGTTAAAGAGGTTAAACTGCATAATAACTCAGAAAGCATGAGACAATATCCAACGGCCTACTGTACAAACCACTGCTGATCCAGCTGGGCAGTGCGGATAATGTGATGGTGACCCCTGATCACACGCCATGGTCTTCCTTTAGATAGATAGATAGATAGATTTATGTTTTATGCATCAACAAATCCTATTGCATTACTACAAATAGTAGTGGGGGCAACCAGTGTACAAATTAGTACAAATTTGAGGTACATTTTGAGTGAGAAATAGGAAAATATTGTACTTACTTACTAGACTGTAATTGTTTCCCAGCTTTAGCAACTAATTACTTTACAAATTAAGATTTTTCCACACAATACACACAAAGAGCTTATATGATAATATGATGTTTTGTTATATAAAGTAAACTACCCAACTATATATATATGGTTAAGTACAGCTGAAAACGATCAGTCGATCAATCAATTAGTGGATTGACAGAAAATTAATTGGCAACTATTTTGACGATTGAGTTATTTTTAGGCCTACAAACTTTTACGTAAATACATTTTCAATGCAGGACTTTTACTTGTAACAGAGTATTTTTGAAGTGTGGCAGCCTAGTAGTACTTTTACACATATATTTATATAGGTTTAGTAACCAAATCAAATCCCTTGTATGTGTAAAAACTACTTGGCAATAAAGCTGTTTCTGATTTCTGAAAACCACTGAGGGCAACAATGGCAGTTACAGGCCTACACAGTAAATCTAACTGGTTAATTAATGCAACTTTCTTGAGTTGGTCTTTGGGGTGGAAGATGTTATTTCGTGTTTTCTGACACTCTCAAGACATTCCCGAAAATAAACATTTTATTTGAATACAGACAGATGCAATATGCCTAGATATTTTGGCTTAATAACCCAAAACACGCACAACAACACATTGCATTTAACATTATTTACCTTGGAGTGATGGAGCTGGAAAATAAAGTAGGCAGGAAACAAACTGAGGAAGAGGGAAGCAGGTGGTGAGCGGTGGCTTTAGTTTGTAAGCATTTAAAATCAGCGGAATGGAGCTGATGATGAAATTAACGTCATCGCAGGACGTCACGACGTAGAGTTCTCCCGTCACTAGGGGGCGGTGCGCAGCCGAGCGTCACCTCTGCAGACTGAGGAGAAGCTGTTTGTTTGGCTCGTGTCCTCCAACAACAAAGTGCTGTTAGTGAAACAAGACAGTGGGGACGGAAAATTTACCTAATTAAAAGTACTATTACTACACTACAAAAATACTCTGTTACAGGTAAAAGTCATTAAACAGGAATAATCAGGAAAATGTAGGATAAACTCATAATAATGTCTACTGTGACTGTTATACTATTATATTTTATTGTTAGATTATGACTCGTGTATTAAAGTAAATGTTGAATATGATTTTTAACTATTTTGTATCAGACTGCACCTAATGTAAACATTAATCAGTTGATTTTTTGTGTGTGTAAAATGTCATTAAAAATGAGAAATGCCTTCACAATTATCCAGAGTCCAAAAGTTACACGTTCACAATGCTTGTTTTGTCCAATGGATTGTAATTAATTTTTTTTGATTGATTTCTTTTGATCATCTCTGTACTTAGCTGTAGGCCTACTTGTATACACTGTTTATTTAATTTAAAAAAACATTACATTTTAAAAGCTTTTCCTTTGTTATCTATGCAAAAATATGCAAAAAGTAACTAAAGCTTTCAGATGATTGTTGTGAATTGTAGTGGAATAGAAGTATGAAGTGGCATGAAAAGAAAATATGTACCTTAAATTTGTACCTGGTTGAACTTCAAACAAACAAAAAGCCTCAAACATTTATCTTGTTGTTTTTCAGGGTTTCTTGGTCATATTCTCCCTCGTCCTTGTGTTGTAGGCCTATATGTCATTCTGTCTTTAATAAAGTTGGTTAAGACCAACCAAAGTTTGTTTTTATGTGAGTGTATATGTAGAGGATGTACATGTATCACTAAGAAGAAGTGTGATGTTTCACCTGCTCTTAATCATGTTTCGTGTTTCGTGTTAAACACAACATTAAATTTGAAGTTGAGGTGTCCGATGAAATTCCATCCTCCCAACAACATTTCCCTCTCCTTTCTTCCCTTGATGTTATTTTCTTACTTTTCTGTTTCTTTCCCAATAGTACCCTGCTGTCCTGGAGGCTAGCGGGTAGAGCATTTCCAGTAAACAATACGTGTGTGTGGATCAGTGGGGTTGTTGAGTCTTCAAAATGGCACAAGTACATTGTCTGACAGGAGCAAGGAGAGGGCTTCCGTAATTGGGGGAGATGTCATTGGGCCCCAGCAGTTAATCACAACAGTGTGAGGAGAGGATTGCAGCTGTGGGGGACTCCTCACTCGGGGAAACTAATTTCCTACAAGGCTAAAATGAGTGTTTGTGCAGGAAATTCACAACCTCCTGTCACATCCACGGGGACTGTAACTGATATCATGATGATTGTAATCAGTACTGTCTGCAGCAGAGATAATTACTGTACCTGAAGAATAAATGTGTTCTTCAGGACTGTGCCCACTTTTCCCCGTTACTTGGTGTCATTTGAGTGGGATAAGCTGTTTAGATATAATTTGGCTCATTAATATTTAATGAGCCCCGGTTGTGGAGGAGGAGCCCAGTGATTGATGACATCTCTTGTTTCAGTAACACTAATAACAACTTTGATTGACAATATTTGAAGAGTTCATCTCCAAAAATGCTGTAAGTCAGTCGAGGCCAAAGCCATTATCCAAAGTTAGTCATTCAATAACACAAAGGAGCCAAAATGGCCTCTTCCTGTCAACCGGGGAGATAAATTGCCTATTAGCCTTTGGAGTTCATGATAATTTTGTGCAATCAATCACGTTGTAAGAATAGGTGCCAAATGGAGGCTCATCTTTTTTTAGAATATAAAAGGTTATATTCACAACGAGTCCTTGTTTCTTTTTGTGAAATGTGTTATGAGTTATTACTTTGTTGTAGTTTTATTAGGACTGCAGCTGTTTTCATTGTCCATTGTCCGAAGAGAAAAACTGTTTTACAGTCATTTAACAGCCTCTCAAAGTCTCTCATTAGCTTCACATATCAATGTATTGCACTTTTCAGAATAACCAGGATTATTTGAAAATGAAGATTGTTTTAATGTGAATAGTGAATAGCAGTCAATATATAAAATATATAAATATATGCAGGATTTAAGTTCAACCAGAAGAAAGTATTAACTAGCCAGCATGATCTGTGAGTTTTTAGGTGAAACTGACAGGAACTATGAGCTCACAAAAGCTTAATAACCAATAAATAAAATACGTACAAAAATTTTAAACAACAAAGATTTACTCAAAGTAACTTTTACTCACACCAAACTAGGTCCCTAATCTTTCTGGCTTCATACAGGTCAAAAATCAACTTACCAAAGCATCAGTACCAATAAATAACATTATTTAGGGAACTTTCATTTCCCATTAAATAGAATGAGACACATCCAAACTTAGATGCTACCTTATTTTCTGGCTCGTCATAATAACACACGAGGAGGGATTACAATCCTCTTTGCCTATTAATAAGATTAATGAGATTGACCAATCAGTTTCTGTGCAAGCCTTACCTACTTATTAAACATTAGATGGGATCCTGGTGCTGCTGGGACTAATAGGGTATTGTATTATTTTTTTCAATTTTTTCCGAAAATAGTAACGAATGCTTACCACAAATAACTAGAGGCTAGTATGTCCCAACTTATCTGCATTTAATTAATAATTAATCACCCTGATTATCCAGTCTATGTAGGCCTACTAGACTTTGTTGTCATTTTAAAATCACTTCTCCCACCTACCAGTCGAGTGTTCCCACCTTCTCATGTCTTCTTCTGTGAGCCTGCAGGATAACACACATACACAAACACACACACACACGCTTACTGTTTTATTTATTTTATTTTTAATATATTTTATTTTTTAACAAACACACACACACACACACACACACACACAAACAACACACACACTTACTGTTTTATTTATTTTATTTTTAATATATTTTCATTTTTTAACACACACACACACGCTTACTGTTTTGTTTATTTAATTTTATTTAAATTTTTTATATTTCTTTTTTTCTTATTTTTTTTAAACACAAACACACATACACTTTGATTACTTTACCCTTTAATTGTTTAATGAAATGTATGGGGCTGATTGTTCTTATGTTGTGTATACATGATGCTTTGGAAATGTTGTTATTACATTCATGCCAATAAAGCTAATTTGAATTGAATTGAATTGAATTGATCCTTTTTGGTTTAGTTTGCCTCCTTTGACTTCATACATGTTGCCCATTCTGCCTACTGACTTAGTGAAGCCTGCTTTTATCCTACAACTCATGTCTGCTGAGGATACATGTGGGTCTCTCAATCCAGAGTTGTTACACCAGGTGACATCTTAAGTTTTTGACCAGCTGTCCAAAACCAAAAGATATTCAATTAATGATGAATGAAAGCTTCTGAGACACTGGACAGGCGTGAGTGTGTTCTACCACTACATATCTAACTGAGAGTGTTTCCCCAACCAGTGCCGCTGGGGTATTTTTTTCCGAGAACTTTTAGAGACCTGAGAGGAGATTTACAAGTAAATGCTTTATTTTATTTTTTTTATTGGCTGATCGGCATATTTATTTATGTAATATATTAAAATGATTGAAAGGATTAAGCATTTTGTTCCTGGCATTGTGGAAAAGGCTTTGAAAAATGCTTATATCCTGCTGGGAAGAATAACTATGAGAATAGTGAAAATATGAAACAGTATTGTAGTTCAATATTTCAAATATTATGGCTACAGTCAACCTTAACTGTAACAATGGGGACCTGTTGTATTTTATTTAAATATCACATTAGGAAGAAACTGATCCTCTGGAATAATCCTTTACGCCTTTTCGGTGTTGAATAAAAGGTGTAAATGTCTATTCAATCTTGAATGAAGTAAATCAAAGGCATGTTGATGGACGTTTTCACATGACGTTTGGTTGTCAGTCCTCTAGAGATGTGTCAGTAGGTGTTAAGAGCTGATCTACCTACATAACAGAGCAGCAGAGTGATGTGAATTTCAAGGTTTTGATGAGCTTTGTTTCCAGTTGTTTGTCTCTGTAGCAGTCACACCAGGGCATGTTTTGATGGTGGGCAAAGAATTACTCACTGGAGGACCTATTCATTATACACACTCATGCGTGCGTAAGTAATTGTACTATGAGTGTGTACCTGGATGCTGAATTGCAAGTATACACGTGTTAATGTGTGTTGTGGATCATCTGCTAGCCCTCCAGTTGTGGAGGTGGAAGTGGTGGTGTAGGAGCGCAACGGAGGCTCTCTATGAGTCATGGATGCTCGCATCACCAGGGGCTCGTCGTGTAGCTATGAAGCCACCATTGAGGCCGGGAAAACTGTGTAGGAGTCCAGACCTGAGTGTGGCCTCATGACGATGGAGGAACAGGACCTTGTGGGTGGCTATCTGCCTACTGGCTGAGGTCTCCACCATGTCAAACATTACAAGACGAGTTGCTTCAACACATCAAGCATCACAGGAGGCTGAGCTTTCTCTAAATCAGGAAAACATGTAAACCAACTCTGCTTGTGCAAGAGTGATAACTTAAAGGGTCAGTTCAGAAAATAAGGTTTCCACAGTCTTCTTCAACAAAATGCCTCAGGTGCCATAACATGATTTAAGTTGGGAACTTCGGTCATGTAACAACAGGAAAGATGGTATTAGATGTAATTGGCCTGTTTGATTGTAATTTACGTCATTGACTTAGACCTCTTCCCAGCCGATGCCGTGACCCGTTTTGGTCTGGTGTTGCAACATATTCTCACTCCCAACTCGTCACACATTGACGCTCAGTCAACTCCCCTTGGTGCCGCTGTTTAAAGCCCTTTATAGTTGTTTTTGCATGTGTGGGGTCCCTGCGATGGATTGGCGTCCAGTGTGTCGACCGATGTCAGCTGGGACGGGCTCCAGTCCCCCCGTGACCCTGTACGCAGGATAAGCGATTGACGATGGATGGATGGTTTCCGCGGTAAATATACAACGTCCAGTTAGACCATCAGTTAACGTTGTGAAATTTTGCAATTTGTTTAGGTTTAGGCACCAAAACTACTAGGTTAGGTTTAGGAAAAGATAATAGTTTGGGTTCAAATAACTTTGTTACTTACATGACTTAAGTCAGGTAATGTTAATTAACTGAAAACCAAAATCAATGTTGACTTTTCTTTCACACAGGAAGCAAACACTGGGCTCACCTACCTGCCCAGGTCCTTACTTAAACTTTTCTATTATTTACATAATACACCTACTTTTAGCGTTCAAAAAAAATGCTAAAGGGCTTCGCCCAGTGCGTTACAAAGTGCCAAGGAGTCTTGACAATACATCCATGTGACAACTTGGGAGTGAGAATGGTTTAGGTGTTCACAAACAGGTGCTTCCAGTTTTCATTGTTTTTTTGGTTGAATATTTACCTGTGGTATCTAGCCATGCAGATAGTATTGTTTTCATTTCTCTAGACTCTGAGTACTATGGAGACAAATGCAATTTCGCTTGGGGTGTTCAAAGTGTTAACATAACATAACATAACATAATTTAGAAAATTCAAGTGCAACATAAGAAATTGCATCCTGCTGTAAACTGTTTTTTGTTGTTGTTTTTTTACAGCATATATTAAAAAAAAAAAAATATATATATATTACAGCTTCTTGATGGATATAGTTAACTTAACTGCTAACTGTACGTTAGCCTCTCTGTCTGTATCTGTGGCTAGTTTGCTCGGTTGGTTAACTTAGCTGTGCTGCTAGCGGTTCTACTACCTTACTCCGCCCCGGGGTGCCAAGAGCCAAGCCACCTCCGTACTGTATTCCCAGTGGTCAAACTGGCCTCGGTCGGTCTCGGAGGCTGTGCTCGGTCCTGGTCCAGCTGCCCTGTTCACTCACTGAGAGCTGGAACCAGTCCACACAGAGTCTGAATGACAGGGTGAGCGCGTAATGTTAACACACATTTGGCGCTACTGGCGACTGTAAATGCCAATCAATACCTGCGACACGTCCTTCCCCAGCTTTGTGTTACATATACCTATATCTACTGTTTATAAAAAAAAACATATATGGAGGCAAATAGCACTGTGTTTTCTGTTTCAGGGAAACTTTCTGCTTAAAGTAACCCCCATGAGTAATCCCCGACTTTTCAAAATGTACCTGTAATCTGATTCAATTTCTTTTGTATCCTGATTATGTACATTACATGTAATCTGCCAACCCTGGCCCTACCGTGCCAAATGTATTCAAAATGTTGGGCACAGTAAATGATAGCTAAATTAAAACTTTGGTGTAAAACAAACTACATAATTTCTGGGATGCAACTAAACTTGTAATTAAAGCTTGTGTGTTCCCACGTGTGTGCATCTACCCGTGTGTCCATACACCTCTCCCACTAGGTGCACCCTACACGCACACAACACCTCATTGTGAGTCATTAATCCACCATGACACGCGAGATGTCCTCAACATCCCGCCCCCACCACCTCCAACACCTCCAGCACCTCGCTCTTCACTGTCACTGCGCAGGAAAGACAGATGAGCCAGTGACGGGGCATGCAGGTTTGTGCCAAGTGATAGATCCTTTTCATCTCCTGTCCCTCTCTTCCACGCCGCCTTCCATCTCGACCCACATGGCCCTGCCACAAAACAATGTGATTCATACACAGATCACCGTCTGAGGTTTAAAAATAAGTCCTGCCATGCCTTGAGGATGTGTCCCGCTGTCCCGCAAAGACAACACAAAGATCCAACTGTGATTCTCACATGCACCACGGGAGATCCAGAGGACTCAGTTTGCAGCAGATGCTGGATGTGTCTTTTACACCCATTTAAGGTTGCTGTTCTTTTATTGAGGTTTAGCTTGAAAAAACTTTTCTGTAATTAAATAATTTGCTTGTATAAATTAAACTTAATCTGATTTTTTTAGGGTAGGGAAGAGACATTGTATATAATACTTACAGTAACAACCCATCTGCAGACTCCGATGGATGTGTCAAGTAAACACAGGACTTTTACTCAGGAGACTGAAGATCAAGTCCCATGTGAAAGAAAGTCACAGTTGACTTATTTAAAGTTTTGAGTTAAATAATGTTTCATAAGTGACTTACATAATCAACTTATTTTAACCCAAACCTATTCCTAAAGACTACGACCATTTCAAACTATTGAATATTCAATAAAAAACACCCGAATAATAATAATAATACCAAAAACAACAAAACAATAATAATGGCAATAAAAGATCAGGATTCAGAGATGACTTTCATAAAGTTTTCTTCTTGACATAACTGCTCCATATTTAAGTGTAAATTATAAAAACTGGTCTGTGCTGGTCCTACTCACTTCAACATTAAAAGCCCCAAAACACATTTGCTCAGTCTGCTTCTTAAAGGCCCAAGATTAATACAGTTAGAGCAGTTTTGGCCATTTCAGATGGGAAAATCTATATTTGTGTTTTTGCTTGTGCTCCTCTAATTGATTTGAAGCTAGCAGAGCTCAGTTGAAAAACCTTTTTATTTATAGATATTATACAGCTGTTTTAAATTTTATATGTACTCTTTCTTTAGGGTTAAGCAAACTGATATGTCACAATGATTGATACAAATGGAACATCATTAGTTACTGTATCTCCTCATGACAGGTTATTTCTCATAGTTAACAGTTTTCTTCTCTGACATTTCTCTATTTTAGTCTCCTGCAGCCCTCTATTGATCTTATATTTATTAGAAAGGCTATGAAAATGCTCTTGTTAACAGGAATCAATGCTAACATGTTTGCTTAACACAATGCCCTT
>NW_024043394.1:0-27189 GCF_014851395.1 Micropterus salmoides
TATTTCTTTTTCTTCATTGACTGTGCACTGAGGGGAGTTGCATTAGAGCCATGTTCAATGACAATAAAGCTTTCTGATTCAGATCCTGATTCTAGAGACAAAGCGATTAGTCAAATAATTGATTAGTCTATGGAAAGAATTTCTCAAATGTGATCATTTAAAACATAAATAAATAAATATATGTTGGGGTTTTAACTGTTCTGAGATAATGTAAAAGGCATTTTTCAATGTTTTCAATTGAGAAAATAGTCTGCAGATTAATTGATGATGAAATTATTCTTCTTGTAGGCTATTCTGCACATTTTATTTTATATAATGGACAACTTGCCTAAAAAGTCAATATCAGAGACCTGACCGGTTTGATATTTTATGCTATTGTTCTTAAGTGATATAATTTCACTCCTGATTTGTAACATTGTATCCTGACAGGAAACTATGACACGTTAACTCACATAATGGCATTGATGTCACAGGAAGTGTTGATGTTCTGCACGGTGTAGCCCAGCAGCCGTTTGCATGGCAACGGACGTCTGGCGTACCTCAGGCAGCAGCTCGCTGCAAAGACACACAAACTAATTGTAAACAAAATATGAACAACCTTTTCATTTAGATGCTGGAAATGCAACATTTAAACAAAATAGCAACACTAAAAGTTCATTTTCTTGCTTTTCACTATGTGAGACAAAATTATTTATATTGTTAGTTAGAGCTTTAAGATTTGCAGATACTTCATGTAATAATATAAAGCAAAAGACAATATAGAACTTTTCCCTTTCCTATAACCTAAATCTACATTTGACAGGGATAACAGAAATCATTCAGTACTGTAGAAATCCAGGGTACTCCACATGTACGAGCAGTAATAGCTGAAGCACTCACCTGACTCTGTGCTGCCGATAAAGGTGGTGAGGATGACGAGGGAGCACAGGGCTGCCACTGCACACACTTTGCTGATTTCCATGTTTGTATAGTTGGTGTGGCTCCTCTGCCGGTCTGTGTCAATGTGTGAGGCTGTAGTAACTAAGTGTTATGATGTGCCTGAAGGCATTCAGTGAGAGTGCAAAGAGTCGTCATTGCTTTGACGCTTAAATATGCCATCTCCGGTTTTCCCCTGGGCAGGATTGTGTAATTCCATGTGCGTCTGTTAAACGAAGGAAATGTTCCAGGAAATGGGTGGACTGTGTTAGAAAGTTAACTGTTTAAAGCTACCTTGGTATTTCTTATATTAAGAATTCAGGCTGGACTTGAGACTTGGCTTTGGGTCAAATTGCTATGTGGAAAATGAAAATGTGGAAAAAATTTAAAGCTCCCCTCACTTTTAGGGAGCTTTATAGTGAGTCATAGTTCATGCGATGATTCATTCTCATTTTCAGCCAAAGCAGGCAGCTGTTTTAAGGTTGGACACAACCTGCTCAGCACCAAACAATAGAGACAGTTAGAGACTAACTGGTGAATATTAGCACAACATTTAGCAGCTAAAGAGATAGATATTTACCTCAGGAGTTGGTGGGACCCATAAACAAGTAGAGTAAAGTACTGGACTTACATTCATTAGGTGGGAAACCTTAATCCAAATGATATAATGCTTGGTCCCTGTCTTCTGAATGTGAAAGTGAGGAAATGCTAACAGGTTAACACACAAACAGCATGTCTTTCCCTTCTAATGGCTAAAATGTTAGTTAATGTAAAAAAAAATGTTCTTCACATTTGGAGGACTGGATACCCTCACAATGATTTGAATATGATGCAATGAATATTGAGCACATTGTTAACCTTCACTTTGGTCAATGATTTGCAGAAAAAGTATTTTAAAAGTTGTTGTGCACACATATTACACAGGTATGAAGTTAAGCTCTTCCTGCAGTTTTTCTCCCCCTTACAAGTTATTCAATAACTACTTTTGATGTACCAAATGCAAATGGAATTCAAATGTGTGTGTGAGTGGGTTTCTATGTATCTTCTTTCTAAGAAGACAATGATAAATGAGTATCTGACTATCATGACCTTAGTGATGTCTCTGCTGGAATGTGTGTCATGATACCACTATTTGGGGACAAAAAATCAAAGGCATGTAGGACTGCTAAATTTACCATTACACACTTGAACAGTATGCGAAGCGATACGATTGTTTTAAAAAAGTGAGAAAGCACATAGCTCAGATAGGAATGCCTGATTAGAAAGACAAAAACAGCCCTTTCGTTGAGCAGAAAGTCCCTGTAATAGCAGTCCAAGAAATATTGATGTGACACTGTTCTGGTCACTGTACTGTTCAGACTTGCAAGTGCTCAGGTGTCTGTGTGTCGCTGTGAGTCCCTCTGCGGTCAATTGAATAAACCTGCAGAAACAAAATAGCTTCCTTCAAAGTGTTTATTTAAACAAAAACTGCCATCACAGTCCATTTGCTGCTTTGTCAAGTTGCACACCACTTTATTCATTCGTAGTCAAATGCATGGATGGGGAGATCTGAGGTGATCACTCTGAAAGCAAAGTTGATGTCTTTGTGTAAAATAATCAGTGTGACACCGAGATCAAAAGAAGCTGTGATTATAAGTTGTGTGCCACTTTGACAAGTGGTATTTAGTTATTGTTTGGCAAATGAAAACAGTTTATCACTGTCATATACTGGACTTCTCCCCAGCGGCTATGTAATATTGACTAATGGTATGTCACTACTTTGTGGCCTTAAATCATTTGTTGCATCTTGTTTATCTGAAAGTTGAGAACATTTGTTAATACTGTTTGCACCGCAAAAACCTCTTAATAAACTCAAACGATGCATCTCTTGCATCAGTACAAAGTGTTGAGGCCTTTATGCTAAATATACTCAACCTTTCTATATAATTCCACAGTTACATTGAGAAGAAATCTTTCTGTTTCCATTAACCTGGAAGCCCCATAATTGTCCTCTTTCATTCCTGCTACATACTCAATTTAGAAAAATTAAGACATATTGTGCAAAATCCTGAGACCATTGCGACCTGTGTTCTCATCTGAACTCTTCTTGCAGGATAGATGATGATATTGGAAGGTTAAAATCTAACACAGCTAGGAGAAGCTAAACACAGGTGCGTAAAAGAGTAGCAGATGATTGCTATCATGTCCGTTAAGTTCATACCCATTATAAACTTGTGTTTACAGTTCTAACGTGTGAGCTGCTAGTTCATTCTTTCCGTAACAGACAGATTACAATGCTGTAGCGCAGCAGGTGTAAAACACGCCTTCAGTTAATCTCCTAGGTCAAAGATATTTATGAGTTTATGTCATTTTAAGGTCCACATGCATGTCTATAGGTTGAGGAAATTAACAACTTTCTTAAAGTCATTTGTTAAAATTCATTCCTGACCATATCACGTTCTCAAGGTTTTCATTTCACAGTGGCAGTAACCTAATCTTTTGTTAAGTTAAGTCCTTGTAATCATATCAAGTTTATCAGGAAGTTTGTGCTTTGAGTTTGAGGTTGTGGGCGGCTCCTGTACACATTACGCCTAAGGCAACATCAAAATGTGTCAGATCACAAAATCACAACTCCAAATATCTATAATAGTTGTTTTGTGTCTCCAGATCAAGTGTGTGGAAACACACAAATACGCATTTGTAAATACTGTTTGCACCACAAAAACTCATTATAAATTTAAATGATGCATCTCTTGCATCATTTAAAGTCATAAAGTCTCTTGCATCATACCAAGTGTTGAGGCCTTTATTATATATATATCTATACACACAGCAGGAGAAATTGGCAAACATAAGGATTTGTCCGACATAAACAATGGCCACAATTTGATGGCTAGATGATTGGAATTAGAATTAGAATTTTCTTGTGGGGTCTAACTAGTCTGCAGAGGTTAGTAACTTTCAAAAGTGATCCGGGGACAGGGTCATGGGGGACCAAGGCTCTTTGGTTAGAGTGGAGATCGAAGACTGGTGCGTGTGGTCTGATTCAACAGACGACCTACTGTAGGTCAAATTGCAGAAAAAGTCAATGCTGGTTCTGATAGAAAAGGGTCAGAACACACAGAACATCACAGTTTGTTGCATATGGGTCTGCGTAGCTGCAGACCAGTCCGGGTGACCATGCTGAACCTTGTCCACTGGTGAAAGGGTCTACAATGGGCACATGAGCATCAGAACTGGACCACAGAGCAATGGAAGAAGGTGGCCTGGTCCGATGAATCATGCTTTCTTTAACAGCACATTGATGGTGCGTCTCTTAACTGGGGAACACATTGCACCAGCATGCAATATGGGAAGAAGGCAAGCCGGCGGAGGCACTGTGATGCTTTGGGCAATTGTGTCTGATAGGAAACCTTCAGTCCTGCCATTCATGTGGATGTTACTTTGAGATGTACCACCTACCATTGTTGCAGACCATGTACACCCTTTCACGGAAACTGTATTCCCTGATGGCAGTGAGCATCTGTGGGATGTGCTGGACAAACAAGTCCAATCCATAGAGACCCCACCTCGCAACTTACAGTACTTAGAGGATCCGCTGCTAACGTCTTGGTGCCAGATACCACAGCACACCTTTAGAGGTCTAGTGTATCTATACAGTTGTGGCCAAACGTTTACATACGCTTGTAAAGAACATGTATGTGATGGTATTTTGAGCTTCCAATAATTCCTACAACTCTTATATTCTATGATGGAATCTTTGGAGCACAATCTTCTTTCACAAACAGTCATGAATTTTGGTTCTTTTATGAATTTTGTTATAGGGCGATTTATTGACGTAGTCGACGTAATCGATTAGCCACAAATGGCTTCACTGCAGCACAACTACTGTCCACAAATATATGAAGCAGTATTGATTCGTGTAGCAAAAGTATCCCAGAGCACTTTGTCTAGACGCCAGCGCCACAAATCCTGTTCACTTTTTGTCTCCACACAAGCAAGGCACATTATCAGCACGAGGACAGGTAAAAATTCTTTTCCATTAACCTGGAAGACTCATGGTTGTCCTCTTTCATTCCTGCTACAGACTCAATTTAGAATAATTAAGACATATTGTGCAAACTCCTGAGAACATTGTGACCTGTGTTCTCATCTTATTGGAGTTGAATTCTATTTTTAAACACAGCCTGGAGAAGACAAACACAGGTGCTTAAAATAGTAACAGATGATAGTTATCAAGTCCACAAATGTTTGATTGACAAATGAAATAGCAGTTCACACGTCAGCATTGTCAACTGTTTACAATATTGACGTGTGAACAGACAGATTACAGTGCTGTAATGCAGCAGGTGTAAAACACGCCCTCAGTCATTTTAAGGTTCACACGCAAACCTATAAATTGAGGAAATACACAACTTTCTTAAAACAAGTCATTTTTTAATTAATTCCTGACCATATCACACAGGCTGAAGGTTTTCATTTCACAGTAACCTAATCTTTTGTTAATGTGTCATGGCCCTTGTAATCATATCAGGTTTATCAGCTTAGGAAGTTTGTGGAATAAGTCTGACGTTGTGGGCGGCTCTTGTACAATTTACAAAGAAAACATCAAAATAAAAACTTTATGCTTAATTTACCTTCAGAAAAAGTATAGTGAACTATTAAAGCTGCACTAATCAATATTCATATATTAACAATGGATGAAATGACAATGTCATTCACAATGGAGAAACCCGGAAAGAATGATCACTCAGCTCTGCATTTGTCCTCAGCTGTACTGAGCTTTATTAGCTCTTTTAACAATATTGGGTTTGGTTTTGTGACAAATTCAGCTCTCATGAACTTTGTCTGTCTGACAAACCAACGTATGCTACCTACCCAGTTTGTGGACACAAAAAAAGGCAAAAGGCAGGTGAATATTAGCCCTACATTTATTTGTCAGATCACAAAAACACAACTCTAAATTTATACTAATGAGTATAATTAGTTTTAACTCTGCTTTATGTGAAAATAAGCATTTTTGCTAATACAATTTTAGGAAGAGAGAATAGGTGGTCAATAATCTGATGTGTCCAGCTTGTCCTGCTACCCAACAAATGGCCTTAACAACTGGTGTGTTTCGCCCTGCCTTTTGCCCGATGTTGATTGAGCTGAGATTGGATAACAAAAAACATGGAGTCATTGCTAAAAACAAATAAAGTCACTTAACATGACGCAAGTAGAAGTCAAGCGCACAGACACTTCCCACTTCCACTAGAGTTAATCTAAGGCTACAAGATTACTTGGCTGTAAATCACACCAAAGGCGGAGGATGGAAAAATGAACTTTGATCTTAATCAGAACAGTAGCAAGGAAGTGACACAATAATCCAGTGCAATGTTTGTCAGGGTTATTTATTAGGCAGTTTGATAAATTATTTACAGTAATTGCGTCAAAATGAATTCTAATCACTTTCATCTTGGGAATCTTGGGAAGAAAATGTAACCTGTTCAATCCACATAGACACAAGTTCAACATTGTTTAATAACTGCAGTCAAATTTGCAGAAAGCAACTGCTGTGTGAGGAAACAAAATCCACACTCACAGACAAAAAACGTACAGTTAGGTCCTCCTTCCAAGATCTCTATTCCCGGCAGTGAATCCCATGGGTGTCCTTCACTTTCACACCCATTCCCCTTACTCCTTCAACAAGTTTAACCACTCGTCTCTGGAGAAATGAGGCTACTTTCTATTGTTACGCTGGCTCTTCTTTGGCTGTCTTTCATTGTTCAGGCAGCAGGTAAGTCAGTTTTTTTCAATTGTAAATAAAATCAACAGAATATTATCACAGAGTAGTTTTTTGAGTGCAATTTTTTTGGTTTCTTGGCAAGATACATGGGTATTGCTTGAATGTTACTGCATATTAGTACATATTCTTGCCCTGATTTGTTGCCTTTATGGTGGAGTGAATGCCATGCCAAACTGCATGCTAAATTTGAGCAGTTTTTACTGTCTTGCACATTTAGAGTCAAAAAATCTGCAAACTAACAACTAACTTCATAGCTGGCCCAATACCCATTTGCATATGATGTCATTTTAAGAAGACTTTAAAAATAGATGATTGACAGCCCTCTTCTTCATCAAGAATCCTTCAAGAATCAAGACTCCTTTCTACTCTTGACTTGAACAGATTTGTTTAAAGCTGCAGTAATCAGTATTTTCATATGGATCAAATGACCATGTGTAATGTAAAATGGGTTTCTTTGTGACAAAAACACAGAGAAAAGTCCCCCTCAGTGCTACATAGTTTTGTTGTTTTGGTTTTCTGGTCTGCAACTTTAATATTCCCTTGCAACCCTTTCTCACTCCCAATTCATCATTGCATCGTAACGCACTGGGATGGTTTGGGGGGGAGCCAACAGGGGCCAGTGCCCCTGTAACACAGACCTTGGACCCCCCTATGGCCCCCAGACAAAAAGTCTGCAATAATCATATGATATGGCATTGATGCAAACAAATGTGTCTCAACTAGTCGGATCCTTTAGGACGTTACACCGCCACTGTCCGGGGCCAAGGTAGTTAACCCTGATAGAAAGTATTCCCCCTGCCGCTGGAGCGCGCATGCATTTAACGGTGAAGGCGGACTTTCGACTGCACAAGAGTACATGAAAATATAACATGTGGATTGTTTCATATTTTTAGTATTGTTTTATTTATTTTGCAGAGCAAGCTAGCACACGTTTAACGTTACGTGTTATTGAACTTTTACTTACGTATTATTTATTGCACTGAATTGAGAGTGTCTAAACAAAACGAGCAGTTTCAGTTTCCCTTGTAAAGCGAACAGTTATTTTGCAACAGTCTGACGGTGTTATAACTGACCACGGAGTTGATCACTTAGTCATCCATGTTAATGTTTGGAAGCTAGATCCAGACAGGCTGTCACCTTTTTCTATTAAGCTGCTCCAACAAATATCTACGCCATCGATACTGTAAAATCAACATCACTTTTAACACAATGCTCACCTCGACGTTACATCTACTTGACTCCAAATGTACATTAAACTGAATGCAGCATTGTAGACAATATTTTGTCCTTGTAATCCATGTTACCATTGCATGGATAACCTTTGGATATTGCTGGAAATTGTTCTCAGTCCCCCTCCTTAAAGGGTAAATTATTATCATAACAATTTATTAATGCATTGCATTTAAACAGCACTTTTCATTTCCAAAAAGTGGTAACGTACTGGTCCTACCAGGCTGGACATGCAGTCTGCCAAATATGTATCCCCTCCATAATGTACAGATGATGGCCTACCATCAAGTATTTAATTTTGGGTATATTTCACATCATGAACAATAACAGGTGTGAATGTGGAGACGTTTGTTTTTTCCGAGCAAAAGTTATAGTGGGATGCAAGATACAAACTGGCATCCAGAGAATATCTAGTCTAGTAGCTTATACTGTTCATTAAGCCTTACAATGAAGTGTTGCATCAAAGAATGTACTGTAACTTGAGCAACAGTTATTTATTTTTGTATAATTAAATTTAATAAAACTATAACTAAGTTACTGAAAAGATCCTGTTACTGAAACAAATAACTGTAATAACTGAAACATACTAAAACATTACATTATATACTAAACATTGCCTTTGTCTCTTTTGTCCCGACATGAATGTGCCCCTCGGACAAAACATCTGGCCCCAGCCTGGCCCCCTCAATAATATTGGTCTAGAACCGCCACTGCCTGTAGCATCATCAGTCTATGAGCGTCATTTCCAAACACTAAAAGCATGTGTTAAATATCAGTAACAGAAAAGTCCAAGTAAGAAGGTAGAGGGGAGGGCCAGAAACCGCAGACTTTGATGCAGGAGACTTGTTCATTTCCCCAGTGAAACAATAAGTCTACATTGATTGTTTTTTAGGTTAGTTACGTAACTTAACTTACATATCTTGGGTCATGTACGTAATGCAGTTATTTTAACCCATACCATGATCTTTTCCTAAACCTAACCAAGTAGTTTTGTTGCCTAAACATAAGCTAATGGGAATGTTTCACAACGCTAACAACTACTTTTATTTTGAAAGTCTAATATGAAGTTGCATATATAGTCTTGCTAACTTGAGCCCTACACATCCAAAATCAATGCAGAAGGGGCGTTAAAAAGCAATACCAATGGGGTCTTGACCAAACATCCATATGTGACGAGTTGGGAGTGAAAATGTTGTGTGTTGTGTGGCCACAGCAGGGAGCCGTTTTCAGCATAAAAGCCCTGACAAACACGCTGTACTACCTACAACCCTGCACTCACAGCAACTAACATACTGGAGCGTTTAGCTGCTAAAGCGCCACATATTGTATGACACACTGTATCTGCTATGTGTCAATATGCTAGCATGTTAGCCATATCAGCTTTATGTTGTGATAGCTTTTACTTTTGATTATTTTAATGTATTTTTAATGATTGTGAGGTTTGGACTGACAAAACAAGTATTGTGATGGTGTCACTTAGGGTTCTGGGTAACTGTGACAACATTTCTCACTATTTTCATAATTTATTACAATCGATTAATGGATAATAAAAATAATCATAAATTGCAGTTTGATACAAAATAGTTCAACCTCCACCAACTAAATTAATGTATGAGGAATAATGATCTAATGATATAATATATAATAATATTACAGTCATACTGGACATTTTTCTTTCTGCTTTGAGTAGGCCTAGGCTCCTTTTATTTTTATTTTTATTTTATTTAAAAGGCTACTTCTTCATTTTCCTGCTTATAGCCTACTTACATACTTTTACTGCAGTAGCTACTTGCATTGAGTAGTCTATTTTACTGTGAGATATTGGTACTTTTATTATTATTATTTTTTTAAAGGATCTGAATAGGCCTAAGTTACTTTGTTCACCACTGGTTAAAAAAGCCAAAGCTTCTGGTTATAAAGAGGTTGGAGAGTTTTGACTGGATCAATAATCATTTAGCACGAATTTGACAATACTGCCCAACATCAGCTGCAACATTTTTGATCAGAGGCAAGTGATTTCATCCAGGAATCGTAAAAACAAAATGCTAAAAAAAAAAAAAAAACAATCCTGCAGTTACCGCATCCATCGGGTCTTGCGCTTCCAACTTCCACTCCCTGTGTGCACGCGCCTCCATGTTTCCTGGTAACGAACGTGCTTGCAGCGGGATCGCGGAGTTTACCGGCCCAGAAACAACACATTTTAATTTCTGATTGGCTTAACGGAGGACGTGCTCTTAGGCGACTTATCAGCGTGAGAAAGACAAAGTGTGGCGTGCGGGCGTGTGGACTGGTTGAAATGCGTCTGACTCACGGTGAATCACGACTTCCCTGAGCAACTATTCTGCAGGTTTAAAAAGTAGTATATTCTGGAATATCAAATTCCTGCAAAACTATTCATGAGAGTGTTTTTGTATGATTTTGAGTCCAATAATGTCCCATGCAGTTGTATAATCATTCTTCATTTTATATCAATATCTAGTTTGAATAGTAGTTTGCAAGGTGTAGTCTGTTTTTATGACTCTAACAAAGGATTTGAGAGGTCACATCATATCATTTATAACTTATTAGTATTTTTTCAAACCAATACACAGGGAGGCCCTGACATGCATAAACCACTTGTGTGAGCCAACAGCTGTCAAGATGTTATCTGAAGTATTGGAGGTTGCCTGCCAAAATTTATTTTTATTTGAATCAGATGACTATTCTGCCTGTGTGTACGTGTTTGTGTTTGTGTTTCTGCAGGGCACCACGGCTGCTGTATGGCTTTCACCAAAGTCCGGGTTGTGAACTCCTTTGTAGAAAGACAGATGACGGTGCAGTGTCGGCGGCTGGTTATCACAGAAGGATGCAGCATTAATGCAGTGTAAGGTTATGTTTCCTGCTTTGTCCTTTTTTTCTGTGGGTGTCTGCGTATGTGACCAAACCAAATTAGGGAAACACATGTAATGGATAACTAAAAGAAAGGAATTTTAGTTAACAGAGATTAATTTAGTTAAGTGAATGTACCAAAAATGTCTAATTCTCACAAATGAGACTGGCAGGAAAACATGCTGCCAGGTTAACTAAGACATTAACCTACCAAATAAACTGTACTGGAAATCATAAGAACTCCAACGTACACCTACGTGGTGCCAGGGAAGAGGAAACCACTGGACCACCAGGATGGTATGGGTTTTATGCTACCTGGAGACTGTGGTCAGCTGCCATCAAATCCTTCATGGCCTTCAGCTCCAACCGATCAGGAAACAGCAACACACAAGCCCTGGCAGCTCCCTTTCAGGGTGACCCATTTCCCAGTTTTACGTCTACAATTTCCCAACACCACCCATTTTTACAGACTTTCTGTCAGCGACCAGACTCGGTTTCCAACGTGGGCGCTGAGGTTGACATACTTCCAAAGAGCAGGAAGTTGAGTTTGATATCCTTCTTTCCTGCTATTATAAGTATTGTGTTGAAGTCTTTTTGTTCCGTCTTTTTTCAAGGGTAAACAACGGCAAGTGTGCGTAGACCCATCACCTCACAAGATGAGAAAATTACTTGCTATTTTGTGGTAATTAACAAACACAGCTGATTAACAGTGACAAAAAACTGGAACTCTTTTAGTACATCAGCTTTCCAGTTTATATGAACCACCCAACACATAATACATAACGTTACCAGGTGCTCATCAAACTGACTGTTCTCTAAAACTCCGTCCCAAACACTGATTGTCCAATCACCCTTATAAAGGCACAGCAGGCCAGTCAAGCTTTGAATGTCTATGTGATGGTGACTCATTCCAAAACCAAAAACACAAGCACAATATTAATGTCCAATACTATGCAAAATACACTTATTCATGTCTATTCAACACATGTGTCCCCGGTGCAAGCACGCTGATTGAATTTGCCTCTATTGTTGTCATGAATGGATCTATGTAAAACAGAACCTCCTCCGTATAAGTAGACGAACTGAATAAAACCACTCTCAGTCCGACCGTCCAACACAACACAGCGGTCGTTCCATTGCTGAGCTACAAAGCTGGAGGTTGTTCAGTATGTATAATATTATATATATATAATAATATATATATATATAATATTATAATATTTTCTGGTTTTCCCTCAGTGTCCTCCAGCTGCTCTTCATCTTGATTTATGGTTGTTTCCTGATGGACAGATAGCTTGTTTCTAACACTACAGTAACAGCTAGCTGCTGTTAACTATAGCTGCTGTTATCAGCTAGCTCTGCCTGAAGCAGCGGCCATAACCTTCTGTACTAACCTTAAATTTGTAAACACCAAGACGGCAAGCTCCCAGTCCATGCATAATTAGCTAATTGGACGGCTAGGTGCACAGCTAACTGAGCTAAGTAGCTACTAGCAATAGTTAGCGGCTAAAGTAACAGGTAACTTAACTCCGTAAATCACAGAAAGCTGAGGCAGAGCAGCCGGAGGACATCACAGGGAAAACGGGAAATGTTCCCCATAAAATAAATTATCTTCACCAAAACCAGGGTTGTGTTTCTGTGCTGTAATCAGTGAGGCCTAGTCTCTCATAGCCAGCGCTGTGCCAGCTAGGTCCAGGGCTTTTTAGGGAGGGAGCTCTCATGGCATGGAGGATGAATAGAGGCGCTGAAGCAATGGACAGTAGCCTATGAGAAAAAAAATGTGTTTTTTAACATTAAAGCTTGTAAACATATTCTAGTAGACACCCAAAATAAAGGTATGAGCCTGACAATGAGCATAGTATCCCACATTTTCTTTGTCTATTGTTCCTTTTCACAACCTGATACAGACCTTTATCCCTTAAGAAAAGTTTATGTAATCATAAACTGTGGTGCAATCCAAAACTCTGTCATTGTGAAGTAATGCAGACTCAGGCGTTGTGTTTCTATCCAGCAGCAGCAGAAAAGAAGTAAGAAACCCCAGACACGTACAGAGGACCAAAACCTGAACATCCGGACCACAATCTGTAAACAATCAGTCTTGTCTTCTGTTACTAAATTGAGTAGTCTATGTGAAATAGATTCCCCATTTATCTGTCAACAACCATATGTGTTACAAAAGCTACAGTAATGCAAGTTGCTGTTGTAAATGCTACCAGTTCTTTTACCATAGCAAGGAATAATCTTTATTTGGTGTGCCACCTGTAAATGTAAAAAGTGCCTTACTTTAACACATAATGTAAGTGTTAAAATAGATACACGCCTTTACAAATTCCATGCTGCAAGTAACCTAGCCAACGAGCCCCCCCAAGCTAAATTAGTATAGATTTTGGAGCAAAGTTGATAATTGAGGGGAGATACACACGAGTTGTCACTTATCCCACAAAGCCCACTCTACCTGTAGTTCAAAGTCCTAAGTAATAAACCAACTCAGTTCATTTCTCACCAACTGTAGAGGTAACATTATTTCTGCAAATCATTTCTTACTGGAATTTAATGTGTCTCGTTAGCTAGCGAAAGCCAACTGATGTCAACGTGAGGTGTGCCGTTTTTGGTCAAGAGCTGCAGACAAATTTTACCATCATATGTCCATATTGTCATAAACCTGCTTGAGGAAATGTGACAATAAGATCCATGCCAGAGATTAACTTTTAAGCAATACATGGATGTGTGGCAAGTGTGCTGCGGAGGTGACTCAGGGTGGATTTAAGGGCCCAGGTGAACTTCATCAGCTGACGACCCTCTCATGTAGGCCAACTGCCTGAGATTTGCCTGGACAGCCTCCCAAGAAAAGTTGGAGGAGTGTCACAAAATGTAAGCTGTCATGATGTCTGTCTTCTACCCCCCCAGCTGAAAGAACATCCTCAGTTGTTTGCAAACAGGAAACCTATAGTACACAGCAATAAAAATAAAATATAAAGTCAAAGGTGTAAATGAAAAAGGTCTTCAGTGTACAAAATTTAAATTGGCCCAGAGCAGAAGCTCAGGAAATTGAGTGCCACAAGATTAAATGACAAGCTGTCATAGTGTCTTTACAGATTTTTTAACCAAAACCCATTACATTTTTTTAGTTTTTAGCTGACAGAACCCATGTTTCAACACAGCAACTCACTCGATTGTGACCTCAATCTTAACTCTGTCCTGACTGTTTATGTTAGCTAAATTTAGGCCCCAGTCAGCCAGGATGTGTTTATTGCAGTAAGGTGAGGTGTCTATTTAAAGTTGTTTCTGCCATCTGCATGTCATGGGTGTGGTGACAATGTAATACATATTTCTGCATACTGCAGAGAGTGGCAAGTCAATTGGGATAATCTGCATCAGAAAAGTGTCAATCAAGAGGAAAACTGCAAGTTGATGTAAATGATGCAGATTTAATATTAAAAAGGGCTGTGAAGATGCTTTATAGACAGGAAATAGATTTGTTATGTTTGTTTGACTTTAAATAACTGGCTTGACAAATAGTTTGACATATTGGGAAATAAGCTTATTCGCTTAGTGTAGAAACGTCAGATTAAAACTAGTAATTTATACAGTTTGTGTACAGATTAAACAATGACATACAGTATAATGTGTCTTCTGGACAGAGCAAGGCTAGCTGTTTCCATGTTTTCACTCTTTATGCAAAGCTAAGCTAACAGGGTACTAGCTAGCCTTTTATTTAACTGACAGATATGAGAGTGGTATCGACTGTTGTGGTGGCAGCCCGGCTGACGGTGAGTGTCCTGGTTTTTTCTACTTTTTATCAGTTCTTCTGCTTTTTTCCTTGGTTTCCTGTTCTCTGCCCGCCTCTCTGTGTTTTCTCCCCTGTGTGCTCTCTCTCTCCCTCTGCTCCTGAGCCCAGCCAACTACCTGCACCTGCAACCCATCATCCACCTCGTCAGCCTGCCACACCTGCCAGTATTCAACCTCATCCCAGCCTGTATTTCAACCCCGGTTCTCCACACCATCCTCGCTTGATCGTCGTTGCTCCATACCTGGTGCCACTTCTGTGTTCAGGCTTCCACGTTTCTTGTTTTTTTTCAAACTTACCCTGTGCCTTGTCATTGTCTCCCCCTAACCCTGTCTCTCTGTCTGTTTCCCTCCCAGGTACACTCCCCCTCGTCCTCCTTTCGGCTGGGCTCATCCACTGGCCCACTCCCCTTCGGACTTCCCTCTCGGCGTCCTCCCTGTTCCCCTGCCTCTCCTCGCTTCCTTGGCCCCTGTGTTCCCCGGCTCCCTGGCCCCCTGTCTCCTTGGTTCCCCATGCCAGTACTTCCCTGACGACCTCCTCTCCCTCCACTCCAGTCCCTCTCCCCCTTTTTTCCCCCAATAAACCTCCTTCCCTCTGAGTGCTGCATTTGGGTCCTCTCTGTCCACACACCACACCCCGTAACATCGACCTTCTCATTTAACTCTCTGGGAGAATAAATAAGCTTGTAGTTTCACATATTTTCCACAACCTTTGAGAAATGTTTTTTCTTTTAAAGCTGTTTATCTTGTTTTGTTTCAAAATATAAATATTACAATGCTTTACATTTTTGTAAGGGATCTTTATTGCTTATATTCAAGTCAAGATTTTATTTTACTTCTCACAAGTGTCTTTGAAATTTGAATTAAGGATTGTTTTACCAGTGTGGGTTTTTAATTTCTCTGCTGAAGTCTGAGAAGATGAGTTTCAAGCCAAATCAGCCAAATAATAAATGTAAAGAATGCACACAGACAATTTAGGTTATTTGATATAGTGGGTTTTTCCCTGCAACAGATCAAAATTCAAACTCTGCAAAACCTCTGTTATTTATTCACATTGCATTCATTGTTCCTTTAGTATAATGAAATAAACCTGTTGGGTTGGAAAAATACTAGACTGTATTCACTAGACATACTTGTTCATGACTAGTGACTGCTGTCAACAACAAGCCTGAATACCTGCCAAAGTTTCCACGTTGAGATATAAAGCAATGCGATTACAATTGATGTAATAAACATAATTGACACAATATGAGTTTGTAGAAACTTTATGATTCTTTGGGGTTCATTCAAGAAAATCTTATAAACCCTTGAAAATGGAATTAAAGAGTTAAAAGAAAAACATATTTTCTCAGTTACCCTCGGAGGTAACTAGTCTGCAGACTCACTGTCACTGGGGCTTTTTCTTTAGAAGAAAGTATAAAGCTGTTTGCTGCATGTTCTGTGCTTTATACAGACATGGCCAGTCCGTTGTTCAGTGCACCACTTTGGCACAGACTGAAATAGCTCTAATAACAACTATGTGATGGTTTGTCATGAACGTTTGTACAGACATTCATGTTCCCCAGAGGGATTAACTGAAGCCTTTTAAGATTTTTCATCTAGCACCACCATGCTGTTTCAGATTTGTAGATTTGAGTAAATGTCTCCAAATCTGTAGGATTAATTACCTTCAAATTGGGTACACCCATTCATGTCCCCTGGCCCCAAGGATTAATTATAATAATTGATCTTTTAAAATCCTGTCTAGCGCCACCATCAGGTCAAAGTTTTAATTCTTCCAATACTTTTATGACCAAATATCTGACATTTCCATCAGCCTCAGCTTTATGTTGTGTTTATGCTAAAAAGCAAATATTAGTGTTCCAAAATGAAAAAACTAAACTAAACTAAACTAAAATGGTAAACATACCTGCTAAACATCAGCATGTTTGTCACTGTGAACGTGTTAGCGTGACATTAGCATTTAGCTGAAGTTACAGCCTCACAGACCCTTAGTCTGGTAATCTGAGAGAGCTGAGAGACCCATAAAAAAAACTCCTAGCAGACAGTTCTCCCTGTTATTAACCCAGTATTGGAAGGTGCTCTTTAAATGCTAATTGTCACCGATCAATTGAACAAAACAATCTGGCAAAGAACAGCAGTAAAATGAGGTTTGTGTAAACTACCAGCAAGACACCATAGACTGTTCAATATCTTGGTGAGATTTTAAAGAAAGCGGGAAACAAATTCATTATTTCCAAGTTTATTGCAGCTATAAAGCAATCATGAAACAGACAAGCACATACCTAAGAGTTGGAATAAAAAAATAAATGCAGGTACACAGAGAAAAGAAAAGTTACTTCATAAAGAATGCAAATAAAATCTTAAACAACTAATAAATAACATGCATTCAAATGTAAAGGCAGTGACGTGAAGGCCGCCGGGATGTGTGAACATCTTAATGTGGGTACATTATATTTTTACATTACAAAAATTAGGCTTTCAGCTGAAATGTATTCGACTCCCACACAACAGAGCTCTCCAGTTTTATGTGGAAGATCATCATCGCACAATTTTTTAACAAGTATCCAGTAAATGATGAAGGGATTTATCCTGACTCAGTCTGCTGGGAGAAAGTTTTCATGGTTTATCATCTTGGCTGAAAACCAAGGGGATAAATGCAAAAGGAAGTCTGACAAGTCTATGAGTCACAAGATCTTGGAGAACATTCAAATGGTTTTGCATGTTTTGGGTAAATGCCAGTTCTGTAGAATTTATATTACTGATGATACGGATTTGAGATAAACTCATTTACAGATAAACAGGGCTGTGCTTGGATTAAATTTCCAAATGTTTTCTGGAACTTGCATAAACATCTTTCTGCTTTCCATCCCTCTGCTCAGTATGACAAATGATAGAGCACTTCTGACGTACAAGTACAAGAGGATGATGCGCTAATACCAGTTCAACAGGGTCATGTGTGTGGAGTAACAATGAAAAGAATGCAACCATATTTTGGCAAATTTTGTGTAAACTATATTGAGAATCTGAATGGACACCACTGAACAGATTATGCTACAGAAGCAGTTTGAAAAGGTTTTATGGACATTTTGATTTATTTTTCAAAGAAAAACCTGCATTCGCTGTGAAAAATCAAGAGAGTATCACTCGAAACAGTTTCTGTGTTTGCTAAGATGCATTTTTCCTTACACATACACGTTTAAATGCACATACAAATACATGGAGTAGTACCTGTACTAATGTGCTTTGGTCTGGTCAAGTGTGACACTGTATGGCGATTTACAGTCAAACTAAGCTTCAGTCAGTCCTGTGCGTACAACGCAGACTACAACATGAGAAGGCACCGTGGAGAGGCACAAAGTAGAGACATTGTTGTCCATTTATCCCATCATGCATCATCTTCAGAGCGTTCATCACTCCTCAGCCTCTCTCGCTCTCGGTGCCGCTGGATGGCTCGCCAGATGCGGCAGTGGACTCCGCCCCTGAGGAAGGATTCATCATTTTGCATAGTAAAAGAGAAAACTAACTTCTGTCCACTTTTAGAAAGGAAGATCTGGTTCAGCTACTCTTGGGAGCTGATTTAAATTCATAATATCTGTCTTAGATGGAGATCGACTTCAGAAGAAAGAAGACGGCTTCACAACCCATGTGTACTCTGGGAGAGGATCCTGACGTGGGCGCAGCAGACTGTTGTTGATGGAAGACCAACACAGAGGCTGTTTATAAGAAGAGGGGGATGAGTAGACTATTTCCTGCTACTACTACTGATATTGTACCTGAAATCCATTAGACCTTGAGTCTTGCTACTAAGATTTACCCTCACCAAAACGGCCGCTTACCGTGGAAAGTTAATGTCAAAGAGACAACGATGCATCTGAAAACCTGCAGATTCTGTACATACGCGCACATACACGTTTTCAAGAATGATAATTCTGATGGAGGCTTGTTATTTTTTACCCATGCATTTTTAACATTTGTCAGCCACCAAGAGTAGCTTGATTTGATGTTCCTGTCTGCCAAAATTAGTTTTTAATATTAAGAGTAGATACCGTAGACGTAGACAGTGGAGGTCATCTTTGGTAACGTCGTTGAGAACATCAGTCAGCGTGTATTCCTCCAGCACAAACTAGAATCCAACACACACAACCATCAGTTTGAAACCGCACGGTGTGCTGCGGTGTGCTTATGGACATAAAAGAAAAAGCTATAGACAGAAGTTCAAAAGTCAATTCAACCTTATCTATGGTGTAAGCGTCTGCCCCCTGCTCTTTCAGCCAATCGGTGAGCTGCTTGTCCGGCTCGTGGTCCGCTGGGATATGGAAGATGGAGGGAGGTGAGATTTCTTTTAAAAAACAGAGAGTTAGAGAAGAGAAGCACAAACATTATCAGTCAACCAATCATCAGTCAGTGTGTTTACCTGGTGGTCTGTGTCTGACTCTGACCAGCTCCAGGTCGTGTGTTCTCTGCTGCAGTGTGGCCTTCAGGACCTGCTGGTACTCCTTCTCCTTTTGCAGCAGCTCCTCCAGCAGCCTGCAGGGGGCACCACAGCAACCGTGACATCTGTTATAACAAGCACTAGATCTCACAGGTGTATGGCATGGAGGGCCTGGGACAGCTGAGCATAGATGAACAGAAAGCTATCAAAAACATATACACTGGTCCGTTCATCAGTCGTATGTAGGAATTTGAATCCTGCTAAAATTCACACAAATGGCCTACATGTCAAACAAGCTAATTAGCATATGACATGACATGAAATTAAACACTAGAACTGGCCTAGTCATGTAAATGATAAGTGGGGTAGACGATAATTGGGCCATTGGGTCTGATTCGCCCCTCGGAATCACTGTACTGGATATCACTCACCAAACCCAATAACAATCAAACAGAACGGAAGTTAACTTCGGGCTGGCAAAAGAAAAAAAGAAAGTGCTAATTGGGTGTGTTTCCATTTACTGGTTTGAAGCTGTTTAAACAAGGCTATGCAAAGCGCAGTTTTGTCAGAAGATGACGTTGCACATTGCTGTCATAAGGGCAAGCTGCAACCAGCTATGTTCCCGCGCGTTAGGAAATTTTCCGGGAAGACGCCCACAGCAGAAATAGCTAATCAGATGGAGTGAAATGAAATGTAAACTAAATCAGAATTTATTCTGCAAAGGTGTTTCCTTTTCCTATTTATTGCATTTACTCTTATTTGAAATAGACAAAAGTCACCTCAAGTGAGTGTAACAACTTTTTTTCGAATTTAGCCGTTTCCATCAACCTTTTGTAATACTTCAAAATGTGCATTAAAAAACTTGATGGAAACATGGCAACTGACAGCAAGCTGATCGTGAAAAGTCACCAACGTGATGTGTATTTGCTTGCACTACAAAATGTATAAACCATGCTGATTCCATCCTCAAGTTCATCCACAGTTTTTTTCTCTGCACGCAGAAGTGCAGCCAGCTGACAACCACAGTCTGCCTCCACGCTCAAGTTCCTGGAACCACCACTCTGAAATTGTTTTGTATTTAGTGTGTGGTCCTGCATCTTGACTGAATCATCTTGTGTGTGCATGTTTACGATTAAAATCTAAAAAACCCTTTGATTCTGTCTTTGTGTCTGTGGTATCGCAGTAACATTTTTAAAATCAGATAAAGACTGTAGCTTGGGTCTCTGTGAATAGGAAAAGTAAAACTACTTGCTGCATGATCTTAAGATTAAAATAATGTATACAAATATCAATATCTAAATACATAACTGGAACTGGAAGTGTACTTGAATGTCCTAGTCAAGAACACAATACTATTATCCAACCATGCACTGTTTATGTAGCCTCAACGCAGTAGTACAGACACAAGGACATAATAACAAACATCTGTCAATCCACATTAAGTGAAAGCAAAATGAATGATTTTGGAATATAGGCTACTCAAAAAGTTGGTCAATTATGGTATTGAGTACTTTTAGTTAGTTATTTCCACCAATTAATGAGCCTGAATAAAGTTTAAAAACTCCTATATCAACCCTAAAATTAAATCTCAACTGACAGGCTAGACTAACCGTGACATATATAAAAAAAAAATTAAATGAATAAAGTGCATATTTCCTTTTTTTGAGAAGAAATACAAAGGCACTCTTGAACCCTGAGCAATAAAAAGTGTTTAGTAACGCATGGCTGAAGAACAATTTGAGCCATGCACGCAGTTTCCGCAAGCTTTTATCAGGTTATGTGAAAGAACAAACACAGATTCTTCAATGGCAAAATATGTGACACATAGCTGCAATTGTGTGGCTGTAAGCCAAGAGCAAGTTGAGGATGCAAATGACCTTTAAAGTTTGTCTAAAAAAAGCTGGATAGATTTTGAGAGACCTCCTGAAATACACCTGTTCTAAAACTCCACAAAAGTAAAATCTGTGAATTTAGTTACTATGGCAATGTAGACTCTTCTGGAATCAGGGATCTGCTCAATGCCAACTGTTTTGGAGGTGTTGATATAATGCAGTATTCATATTTATCCTTTAGTTTCCGTTTAGTCCTGCCAATATAAAAACTGCAGGGACATTCCAGGCACTAAACAACAAAAGACGTGTTGAAGTTCACATCTATTTTGGTGTCAGGGAAAACTTTGGTAAATTTTATAGCTGCAATAGCTGCCTTTTCCACAGTATTCTATTGTTTGGGCTGGAAAGAAAATACAATCTGGAATCTGAAAGTACTAATACAGGAAGTTACTATGTTATCTGACACCTGTTTCAACTCCAACATTAACAGGACTCTACAGCCATGTTAGAGGCTCTGTGAGGCTGTACTTACAGTAGGCCCTTACTACTAGTAAGGCTACGTACTACTGCTACTAGTACTTAGGGCCTAGCTTGTTAGCATGCAAACATTTGCTATTTAGCACTGAATGTGAGGTACAATTGAGGCTGATGGGAATGTCAGGTAAGTTTTGGACATATTGAAACAGATGATGGCGCTAGATGAAGTCAGGGTGTCATCAATACATCCTAAGGGCAACAAGAATATCTCTGCTATGTCGCGATGCCATGTTTCTACAGTAGCCCGAACCGTGCGTTTTGTTCGAAAAGAACAACTAATATTAGTAGTAGTAGTAGTCGACTGGTTTATTACAAGGAAGAAAAGAAGAGAAATTTGGACAAATGGAGGACACACGTATTATTTAGCACAAGAGCTGACAGAGCGTGGAAAAGGAGGAGTGAGCGGTCACTCAAATTTAAATGATGTCGAAATACTCAGAATAAATTTTAATTTTAAATCTTTGTTGCAAAAAGTTAAATAAAGTGTACATGGGACCTGTAAACATAAAATTTGTAATATGGTTATAACGGTTAGTTTGCTGTCCATGTAGTGTAGATGTCTGTGTGTCTGTCATTCCGACTTAAGAGCACATGAACACACACTGAAGTCGGAAAAGAACCACTTCACAACTCGGGAAATAGGACCATCCGAGGAGCACGTGAATGCACTGTGAACTGCTGGTTGCAATTCACAACCCTCACCACTCACTAAACCTTTAAGTAAAGTGCGGCAAGTAGTTGTTTTTGTATCTAGAAAGTCTTTGTTTTGTTCAGGGCCTTTACATCTCCCTTTCTAAATGTTGAATTATCTCTGAGCTGCTATATTGTACTGTATTATTGTCCTACTTATTTTGTGTTGCCTTTATAGCCATAATGCTGTTTATGTGTTGGTGGCACGTGGTGATGGTGCAGTGGATAAGACACATGCCTTTGTTGTGAGAGACCCGGTTTCAAGTCCACTGTGACACCAATGTGTCCCTGAGCAAGACACGGAAGTGTCCCTAGTTGCTCCAGAGGTGTGTGACCTTTGACATATATAGCAGTTGTAAGCTGCTTTGGATATAAGAGTCAGCTAAATGAATAAATGTAATGTAGCTATAACTTCAGTAAGACTTTTACCTGGTTAAAAAGGTATAATAAAAAAAAATATATAGGAAAGGTCAGGTAAGTCTTGTTGATTTTTCAGTTTAACTGCCATCTGCTGTAACGGCCCTGTGGATTTAGTGACAAACAACACTGACATGCAGCCATGGAAGAATTGCATTCTTGACATGCTTATAATTATCTTGACATGTGTTTTCAGGTTTGGGTGTGTGTCTTGTGCTTGCAGGTGCACATTCACTCCGTCAGCCTAAGTTATTCTTAGTGTGTGTGTGTGTGTGTGTGAACTGTTTGAGTGGCATTCCCACATTATTAAAAAAAAAGAAAAACTGCACCATACAACCAGAGGTGAAAAGAGTACTAAAATATTATACTTAAGTAAAAGTACTGTTACATTGAAGAATTTTTACTTAAGTACAAGTAAAGTCACTGGTAAATCTACTCAAGTAAAAGTAAAAAGTAGTTAATTTCAGAGTAAATGCTATGTTAAAAATAACTTATTTATACTGATTTAATATCTTATTTATAGGCCTACTTATTATACTTAGGCCTATTTAATTAAATCAGTCTTTTGCGATTTAAAGAGGGCACAAAAACAGATTTTAGTTAATTTGACAGATACTTTGCCAAAGCAATGGCGCAAAACAATGTTAGAGTTTTTGCTTCATTATGAAACTGTGGCGGGACAGATTAGACTCTGGCGGGCCACACTGGGCTGGGAAAATGGGAAACACTGGATGAATCATATCCCTATTTAGGTTACATTCAAACAGGTGGTAATTTTATTGGGACTTCTTAGGCGTTAGCATAATTAATTTTTTAGGTACATAGGCCTAAGCATAATTAACTAGTTACCAGTAGGTTATAGTTCCAACCAACATTAGCAATGTCGTGCACAGATGTCTTTTTGTCTAACTTAAGCAAAGCCTCTTCCAAACAATGAAAACTTCTTTTACCAACTACCGTGGTACAAGCAGGGTGCGAACTACAGGGAGGATTGGCTACTCTTAATAAGACATGACATGCTATTTTTGCCATTTGTTTTTAAATCTTCCGTATCATCATGGATCATGCGTAAAATGAGGAGAGTCGGGCTTTATCCAGCCAGAGGGAACGATCACCAATCATCCACAGCGCGACTGTGACAACTTGTATCATTTCACACATCTTTGGCTTAATGTGTAAGTCTGTGTTTGTGCGTTTGTTTGCAAGTACCTGTTGGTCTCCTGTTTGAGCCGCCCCAGCTGTGCTCCCAGTTGATGATGTGAGCGTTGATGCTCCTGGGAGTGAGCCGAGTTCAGCGTGCTGGGCGTGGAGTGAGCGGGGTCAACTAACGTCCCTGAGTCGTCAGCAGCAGGAGCTAAAACAGGACCAAACTCTGTTTCCTCTTCATCCACTTCGTCTTCCTTCTCTGCTCCCTCACACTCAGATGCCGGGCCGAAGTGGGTCTGCAGCTCTGTCAAAGCATGTGTGGCACTGTGAACTCATTTCTTAATGTGGATATTAAGCAGGAATGTTTACTTGCAAACATGCAGATGAAAGACAGAAAGCTTTGCATGTGTCTGTGAAAGCTCTGACCCGCCCACCTGGAATGAGGATGGTGATTGCAGCCTGCACAGCTCGGCGGATGATGTTATCCATAGCAAACATCCAGTGGGGTTTAATGTGATGGTTCCTCAGGACTTTGTTTACCTGAAAACAAAGAGACAAAGAAACAAGGACAGATATTCAGACCTTAGAGTCTCTAACTACTGACTGACTTGAATTGTCAGCAACACTGCACTCTGAAACCCATTATTTTCAATGGCTTGTGCCACGCCAGGGTGGTTTGTTGCTGTGTCAACCAAAGCCCACGCACAGCGCACTGCATGGCAAGCTTGCGCGCATACTGTGACAAATACCCACATGGGCCAAGCCAAAGCACATAAATTAAAATGGTAGGGATATGTTTACTACCAGTGTCATGACACAAGTTTGTATTCATACAGAGACATCAAAGCGGTATCATGGAAGCGTATTCATTGTCTGGTGCGTGTAGCTTGTTGTAGGTAGGCATGTCTGCACAGAGCCTATTTTTTCATCACACGGACCCTAGCGGTCCCTAGCGGACTCAAGCAAGCAGAAAGTATAACACGTGCTTTAGGTGTGTTATGTGAAATAAATACAGGTAGCTTCAATGTTGCATGTTTTAAAACTAGTTTGAGCCTCCTCTGCTCCATAACTTTGTACTTCCACTACTAAGGAAGCTCTGTTGTTATCTTAAATGCAGTATTATAATACACTGTAGTGCCTGCAGTGCAAATCACTTTGTATCTAAAAGGGCCATTAGAGTTCAGTTGGCTCCAAGATATGCAATCATATGTAATTCACAATTTAGACAAATTGGGAAGAAAACATTAACAATTTTGTTGTGTGTGTCCATTTGATATGGATGTGTATGCTGTTTACTATTACTGTCCCTATCTCCTCATTCGTAGCTGTCTCTCTGCGACCTCGTATAGTGTGAAAGAGGACCGAGAATGATATACAGTGAAGTAGAGGTAACAAGTAGAGAAGTGTAGCGAGAGCGGGTTAAGTGCGAAAGCTACCGATATTAGCCGTTGCTAATCCCCTCAACAGTTCGCCGTGTCCAGTGCTTGACTCAACAACGTAACAAATTTGGTTCACAATTCATTATTAAAGTCAAATCTGAATATTTAATTTTCCTAACAAACAAAGATTTTAATTGTAGGACAATACAATGCAGGTACAAAATCAAGGGCAACTGGACCTGGTTGAAGATACTCGAAGATGTTTTGCCTCTTTTCTTCAGTTCAAAGAAGAGTCTTCAAGTATGTTCAACTCAGTCCAGTAGGAAGACTGAGAATCTTGACTGTATTGATGGAAATATATAGAAGTAGTTTAATTCTGGATTGTAGTGTTAATTTTGTCAGCCATTTCAAAATTTTGTCTTAGTCCTGTGTCAAATGTCCTTGTTAGTTTTTGTCATATTTAGTCCACTGTATACAATTTATTTATCAAGTTTTTGTTGAATAAAAGTCTGGGTATTTTAGTCTGATGTTAGTCAAAAGAACATCAAAAGTATTTTAGTCTAGCCTTTAGCCTTTATTTCAACCATTTCACACATAGATAAAATGCTTTGTAAAATTGAATGTTATCTTTGTTCTCATTTTTATTGCAAAGGAAACGTTAACTTTTCTCAATTCCCAGCCTTGATATGCCGTTTCAAGTTCATAGAGTTTTTTCCAGAAATCTTATGACCACATTGCTTGCCGTCCGATATAATATTTATAACTGTTAATAACTGTTTTTTTGACCGCCTCACTGTTTTTGAAATGGGATCAAATATCTAAGCGCCTATTTCTCCCCAGCATGTTGTGTTTATCACCAGAGTTCGCCTCCTTCAGACTAACATTTTTCTCCCACACCAGGAATCGCTGTCACACTGTGGGCGTGTCTGTTCTGCTTTGTTCATTTAGTTCTCAATCAGTCCTGTTATTTGTTGTCCTTTCTGTACCTGTTATTTAGTCTGTGTGTCTTGTTGGAGAGTCGTAGTATTTGCTTCTAGTTCCTTCTCTGCATCATTATTGTTTAGTCTGCTCGGTACTCTGTGTTCTAGTTCTGTTTTCTTTTAGGTTTTGTCTGTTATGATTCCTGTGTTATAGTTGGTCGGTGTTTGTCTACATAGGTCTTGTTTACATAGGTTTCTGTTATTGTCTGAAGTTAGATTCTTGGGTATTTTGTAACATGTGTTCTGTCTGTGTTGGTTATTTATTTTGTCCCATGTCTGCCTGTCAAGCGTCTGTTCCCCCAGTTATCACTCTGCCTGCCTGCCTGCCTGCCTCTCTGTTCCCCTTTGATGTCTCTGCCTGCCTCGTTTACCTTGATCCCTGTCACCTGTGCTGCTCCCGCCCTGCTCGTTAGTCCCTGTGTGTGTGTGCATATATACCTGGTGTTTCTGTTCAGTCTTTGTCCGGTCATAGAGTGTTTTGTAGTGTGATATGTTCTGTCATGTGTAGCTCTGTGCTTGTCTCGTCTCTAGGTTATCTGTTTCATTTGGATTGTTATTCTTTGGATGCATCTCTGCCAGTAAGTGTGCTCGCCTTTTGTTTTGCCACAATAAACCCTTTTGAACTGTACCTGCTCCGCTCTGCGTCCTGCATTTGGGTCCACCAACCTGCTCACCATACCGCACCCTGAAAGTCACCCCGGTCGGCCAGAAAAAAATACAGCTGAGTAAACACACTGTTCAAGTGAAAATTTAGAGGGAGAAAATATGGCCTGATATTTTGTCTCCTCATACTGAAAACGATTTTATTCACGTTTTTATTTTATCAATTACATTAGTTGTCATTTTCGTCAACAATATTGCATGTTAATATAGTCACAGTCAGTGTTTAAGTACATTGTCTCGTCATCGTCTCAATTTAGTCAGGGAGAAAAAGGTCGCTGACGAACATATTTCGTTTAGTTTCGTCTGACGAAAGTAACACTACTGGATTGGATAAACAAATCACAAAATTCACATCAACCTAACCACTTTCTTGATTAATTTCACAAGTTTTACTGAAATATTGCCTTACTACTATTAAGTGGATGTTTAACAATGTTGTTTTCAGTACAAATATCTCTTTGTATCAGCCTACAATAGTTTGCACATCTCGTCTTTTCCCTTGTATTCTGTGACCATGACAACCAGCTCTACTGTTTCATAATGT
>NW_024043395.1:0-28474 GCF_014851395.1 Micropterus salmoides
CAGTCTTCAGTTCCTCCCAGCCCATAATACGGCAGCAGTGTGAGGCGAGTTGAAGACTTAAAGCGCTGTGCAGATTCATGCCGCGGACCTGAGCTGTCATTGTGAGAATCACACCTTGGCAGGTTTTTGCAAAAGAGGCCACTGCTGAGGTCTTTCTGTGAATGTATTTTCTATTTCACCCAATCTTTTGATGTTTCTGTTTAATAAAAAAAATGTTACACAGGGTTCAAACTAATTCAGAAGTTTCGGAAAAATAAAATATGAATCAATGCGTGTTTTCAGTAGCTGCCAGGATTAGTACGATTAGTGCGAGCAGGAAAGATTATGGCTAACCCCTCCAACCCAGGACACAAACTCTTCAAAACACTCCCCGCTGGCAGGAGACTGCGGTCCATCAGGACCAAAACCTCACGCCACAAGAACAGCTTCTTCCCGTGTCTGTGCAGGTTCTCAGTCATCCAGGTCATAGTTAAAATTTGATTTGATTTGAAATCTTTATTTTGAACATGCAAGAGAAAGTATACCAAAATGATAATAAAAATAATGAAATAAAACAATGGACAATTGAACGTTTCGTCCCTCTTCCAAGAGACTTCTTCAGTTCTGAAATGACTTGTAGGGAAACTCAACTATTTAAGCTCTAACGTGTGACCTCTTGGACTCAGGTGAAGATGCCAGCGATGGTCGTTGGTTGTCGATGCCAGACTTGGCCACAGATGGGTGTAACGACCATAACGTCGTTACAACAGCCAGGATAACTAACGGACGATGATCTTAGCAAACGACTCCAAAGGGGTTAAAGAGCTGAGTTTCCCTACTAGTCATTCCAGAACTGAAGAAGTCTCTTGGATGAGGGATGAAACGTCTTCTAGTATCTTCAACCAAGTCCAGTTGGCTTTAACCTTCTTTGGATAGCTTCTTCCCGTCTGCAGCTGGACTCATCAGTGAGGTCCGGACTCTCATCCCCCCCCGTAGACGCCACACATTACATTAATCTTAAAAACATCTTTAGTTTAGTTCTCATTCTCATACAATACGCACTGTAGTTTGTATTGGTTGTGAAGTTTATTGTCTTTTGTTGTTTGTATTGTATGTACGTGATGCAGAGCTTAAACAACATACTGTACCGAAAACAAATTCCACCAGCATTTTTGTGTGGCTAATCAAATCCCTTGCATGTGAAAACCAAATAAACGTGATTGTGATTCTATATTCAAGAGGACATGACAAAACTCAGTGGTGGAAAGTAATGAAGTACATTTACAGTCTTTTAGTACAATTTTAAGGTACTTGCACTTTACTTGACTACTTCCATTTACTTCTACTGCACACATTTACATAACAGCTATCGTTACGTTTGCAGATTCCGATTATTGATACGAAATAGAATAAGCCAATAAATGATGATGTATTATTATAAATTAAGCTCCACAGCCGTATATAACGCAGCCCGACCTGTACCAGCTGCAACGTTTAAGTGATGCTTTTACATTAATGCACCAATAATTACAATACACTGATTAAATATACATTATTCTGCATGCTGAGTACTTTTACTTCTGGTAATTTAAGTGTTTTTTATGCAAATACTTCTTTTACTTAAGTAACATGTTGAATGCAGGACTTTTACTTATTTTACGCTATTATTTTAGCACTGTGGTATTACTGTGTTTGCTTAAGTAAATATTCTGAATACATCTTTGCACCCAGGGACAAGGATCTATAACACTAAAACCCTTTAAACAAACAATGGTAGGTAGTTGCCACCTCAGATGACGTTCTCATGCAGAATACTTTTCATCTGATACAGCATGTTTTTTTTCAGCCGCTGCGGTGACAGAGATGGTATTGACATGAAACAAGAGTGCTTTTTCTTACTGGGACTGGGATCACTTCGGTTATGTACACCCTTGATACCTCTTATGGTTGGGGCTTTCTGGTGGAGTGAAGGCATGTAGCAGTGAGTGGCTGAATGACATAAAAGCTTTGTCTACAGTAAAAGAAGAAGCAGCTATGTGTATCGTCTCTTTTCTGATATACAATTTTTTCTCTTCGGCAAAACCAAAGAGATATTTTTTATATCCTGACTAAAAACTGTACATAAAAAAAGATGGTCGCTGAATAAAGTTTTTCTACGATTGCACACACACGTATTACATGTCCATTAACCTTGCAGACACAAACACACATATTGAGAATGGCAGGTGAGGTTTTGGTCACTTCTCAGCCTTAAGATCCCAAGCTGTGCCTGACTTGGTTAGGTTTAAGCGCCAAAACTACCGGGGTAGGTTTAAGAAAACATCATGGTTTGGGTTTTAATAACTACATTACTTAAGTGACTTAACGTACGTAAAACCAATTAATGTTGACTTTTTGTTTCAAACGGGAAACGACCACCTGGGTGAAAGTCTGGCCCACGTCCTCCCCAAATCACCTCATTACTCTGATTTTCCCGTTTTTCATATCCTACACCCAGTGTTGTGACGTGACTATTACATGTGATTTAATTACGTAATTCAATTACTAAATAAATGTAACTGTAAGTTTAGTGCTGTTCTGATGCTTGTGATAGGTTCTCGTGTTTGATGCCTCTCAAGATGTCTTTTGAAAACAGTTGAAAACATTCATTAGAAATTTTAAAAAGTTATTCAAAAAGTTAATAGATAGATAGTTAGTAAATTAAATGTAATAAGTTACATTACTTTGCTAAAGTAAATTTTAAAAAATTTTAAATAGGATGAATTGTAATCAATAACCTACTACATTTCCAAAGCAACCTTCCCAACAATGCCTACGCCTTCTTTAGTGTTCGAATATGAAGCTACAGGGCTTCCCCCAGTGCGCTGAACTATGACTCCAAGTGGTCTTGACCATGCGTTCATATGTGACGACTTGGGAGTGAGAGCAGGTTGCTCATGACGTCACTTTGTCCTCCTCTTCCTTCTGTTTTTTTTTTTTTTCCTTTTTTTTCTCCTTCATCCTCCTCAGACATTAATTTCTCCTTCACACCTCTCAACCCGCCCCCACCCCACTTAACACATCAACCCCTTTTTGTTTCCCCACAGGTTTTGCTTTTAAACCAACATCCTTTTTTTTTTCTTCCCCAAGCACAGCGCTCCAGTAGATTAACAGGCTGGGATTTGAGACACTAGAAGATTTAAAAGGGGAGTGCTACTTTTAAGAAGTGCATAATTTCCTCGGGGTAACACAAATTAATTGGCTCATATATGAGGACTTGTCAACCAACTGCTTAAGTATCTTAGTTCAAAAAGCTGCACAAACTGGTCTCATTTGTCATATCAATCACTGGATGTCACTTTTTTTAAAGGGTGGAAACACGCTGGAGGAAACTACTTCTTATGATCGTCTAATACCATGTACTGAAGTGTCATGTTTTATGCAGCACGCCTGTTTGATCTGCGGCGCCCTGGGGAAATGTAGTAGACTTTAAGTATACGTGTGCAACCAGAGAGTATACTAAGTACACTACGTTTATCCAGGGGAGCACGCTGCCTGCTGGACTCCCAACATGGAGGAAAGAAGAAGGATGAGCTGCAGATAAAGAACTTTATTACTTGTACATATCATAATCATTATCAGAACCAAAACGCCCCTTTTCAAATCTTTATTATATTTTTTATTTAATGTATTTTATTAAATTTTATCACTTTTTAAAATATTTCTTGCATCCTAAAGAGTCATTTTGGTATTTTTAAAACCTGGGCCCTATTTTCACATATTTTCAAAATAATAGAAAATAGGTCAAAATGACTAGTAGGCACAAAAAGTTTTGGAAACGAGGGAGAGGAGTTTGTTGTGTACGTAGAGGAACTGTTAGCAAGACTTTATTTCCTAATGGTGCTCCGACACAACAAACTTCTCTCTCCAACTCTGATTCACATTTCCATCATCGTCTTCCGCAACAACTCACCTCTCACAAGATTTCAGACCAAGAACTGTCCTTGAGCGAGACTTTTTAAAACTAAGGGTGTCACCGGGAGTCACTTGGATGGATCCTTTCCATGATATTGTCAGACACCATGGTGTAACAGTCTGAGCCTGTTGGTGGCAAAAAGAAACACTTTCTGTGGGCGTAATTTTAGACAGGCCCCAAAGGAACACGCTGCAGTGGCTGAAGTCATCTGCTGCACGGACCCCAAAATATTTTGTACCTACTAGTCATTTTGATTCCAAAATATGTGTAAATAGGGCCCAGGTTTAAAAATATAAATGATCCTGAAACAGATTTTATCCTGTTTTTGAATGCTTTTCTTCGCTTATGTAACACATTTCGAATTGCCTGTGTGTTTGAAATGGGCTTTACTATTAGTCCCATTATCATTACTGTTACTATTGTATACAGTGAAGTATTATTACTACACTCTTAATAATGACAGTAATCTTGTATGTGTTTGTATGTGTAGTTCTACAGGTGTTTCAGGGCATTCCTTAGGTGCTCCACCCCGGAGCGAGGCTCCAGCTTAAAGACATTTTCACGGCCGACCAGGACGATCCGCACCGTCCGCCAGGAGAGGGAACACCACGTGTCTGCTCCCGCACCCTCTTCAGCCCTGCCCACACCCGACTCCATCCACGACTCTACACCAGGTGCCAATCACGTTGCTCCATTGCCATTGAAGCGAGACTGTGCCACTTCCCAGAAGACTGCTGCTAACAACCCCAAACCCAAACTGATCCTGGTGGCTCACTACAGGGAATAAAAACAGAGAAACAACAACAGATGATGGTTTACAGAAAAGAGGAGGAGCGACGAGGAGGCGCCGGTCCCCAATTAAGAAACAAATCCTCTTAATAGTATGCTAGAAGAAGAGTGAGCGCAAAGTGAGCTCAGTGGGAGTCTTAACCACAAGATGGGACATTTTAATCCCAGAACAGGTTGCTCTGTGAAGTTGGCAAACAGGGACAGACACAAAATGCCAGTCTCATTCTGCTTACCAGAGGCACTGTACACAAAGAAGGAGACTAGGGCTAAGCATAGTGCATCATGTTGAGATTACAGACAAAAACCCCCACATAAATAGGCTGAGGTGTCTTTGTTACGTAACTAAATGATGTTCTTTCTTAATCTGAGAAATTATTCAGGATCAATTGTGGGAAAGCAAAGCTCTCTTTGGAGATTTCATTAAAGGGTTTGGGTTTTTTTTTTTATTTATTTATTTGTTTTGTTTTTTGGTAAACGGGGCAATGAGGTATTTTGTCATGTGTTGCTTCCGTTAGCAGGATTATTCTTTTAGATAGTTGAAGAAGGGGGTAAGCAGTTTTTTTCCTGACCCCATTTCCATGCCTGATATTTGAGGATTTGATACAGAGTATTAAAGATTTGGTGAACAATTTTATGCAATTTAGAACTGAGGAGGTTTCTATTATGCCTGTGTTTACACTGTGCTGCGTGTAGGCCCTCTGTCATTGATGCTGGGACTGTTAAGGAAGCCATTAAAGGGACTTTTCACCATGTAAAGAGATTTTGAGATGTCTTGATGTTTCAACTGTTTCTCTATGTTTAGTGGAAACCTGTTTTTGTGTTGTCTCTTAATGTATTTTCCTTTGCTTATGTTAAATTAAATCAAGTCACAAACACATGTGAATGTCTCAGTCTTTTTCTATTTACTTCACCCAAAGTTTGTGTCAGAGTGTGTCTTCCTTCAGAAACTGGAGCTCCGTGTCAGTTTCCCCTCATTCTCTTTCCGCTTAGTCATATTCGCATGCGTTGATTAATCCATGAAATATTAACACAGACATTATTTACAGGGAGAGAAGCAGATTAACGTTCTAAATTACAGCCTTCGTCTCAGTGAGAAACAAACAGCAAATGGCACATTAGAGAAGAATATAACAGCTGACTGTGAATGAGTAATGAGGCTGCAAACACACACACACACACACACACACACACACAGGCATAAAGTCAATAATGCGTGTCTTGCTGTACATCTGGGCAGCTGCTCAGCATAAACATTTAGTCATAGAGTTTGGGTGTTTATCTTTTGAGTATTCAAGTCCCATAGGCTTTTGTTTGTAAGTTTGTAGTTTGCTCCTTGTTTGCAGATGCTGTAGTAAACTTGAGTTCAAGTTTTCACAGCAGAAAAAGTTTCAAATGAATAATTTCAAACCACTGCTGCTGCATAATCCACTTCTACTCTCTTAATCAGTATGCTCAGGAGAGTCCAAAAAAACTAGTAGATTTTCCATTAGTAAGAAGACCTGTTCTGTCCTAGCGCTCCCATTGGCTGGCAGCCCTCGTGCATAACCTTTGGAGACCAACAAATGAGTGCTCCACCATTCTGAGTAGACAAAAGTTCATGTAACTGGACAACTCGAGACGGTTGTATGATTGTAGAGATGAAGTGCATTGGCTGACAACAATATATCCACTCTGTTTAAGTTTAATTACCTTTAATGGCGGGCTTTAGCTGACAAGAGGCCCGAGCATTTTCTTGGTATTATTAAGCACCAAGTAGGATACATCAGAGCTTTCCAGTCATAAGTACGACTTGAATGTTGACACTATTTACAATCATTTATTTGGGGGGGGGGGCATTTTATGGCTTTATTATGCGGCAGTACACAGATTACAAGAAATGAGAGAGATATGTGCAGCAAAGTTCAGTACAGTGGGTACGGAAAGTATTCAGACCCCTTTAAATTTTTCACTCTTTGTTTCATTGCAGCCAGTTCCAAAAATCAAAAAAGTTCATTTTATTTCTCAGTAATGTACACTCAGCACCCCATCTTTACAGAAAAAAACAGAAATGTAGAAATTTTTGCAAATATATTAAAAAAGAAAAACTGAAATATCACATGGTCATAAGTATTCAGACCCTTTGCCGTGACACTCATATTTAACTCAGGTGCTGTCTGTTTCTTCTGATCATCCTTGAGATGGTTCTACACCTTCATTTGAGTCCAGCAGTGTTTGATTATACTGATTGGACTTGATTAGGAAAGCCACACACCTGTCTATATAAGACCTTACAGCTCACAGTGCATGTCAGAGCAAATGAGAATCATGAGGTCAAAGGAACTGCCTGAAGAGCTCAGAGACAGAATTGTGGCAAGGCACAGATCTGGCCAAGGTTACAAAAAAATTTCTGCTGCACTTAAGGTTCCTAAGAGCACAGTGGCCTCCATAATCCTCAAATGGAAGACGTTTGGGACGACCAGAACCCTTCCTAGAGCTGGCCGTCCGGCCAAACTGAGCTATCGGGGGAGAAGAGCCTTGGTGAGAGAGGTAAAGAAGAACCCAAAGGTCACTGTGGCTGAGCTCCAGAGATGCAGTCGGGAGATGGGAGAAAGTTGTAGTAAGTCAACCATCACTGCAGCAATCCACCAGTTGGGGCTTTATGGCAGAGTGGCCCGACGGAAGCCTCTCCTCAGTGCAAGACACATGAAAGCCCGCATGGAGTTTGCTAAAAAACACCTGAAGGACTCCAAGATGGTGATAAATAAGATCCTCTGGTCTGATGAGACCAAGATAGAACTTTTTGGCCTTAATTCTAAGCGGTATGTGTGGAGAAAACCAGGCACTGCTCATCACCTGTCCAATACAGTCTCAACAGTGAAGCATGGTGGTGGCAGCATCATGCTGTGGGGGTGTTTTTCAGCTGCAGGGACAGGACGACTGGTTGCAATCGAGGGAAAGATGAATGCGGCCAAGTACAGGGATATCCTGGACGAAAACCTTTTCCAGAGTGCTCTGGACCTCAGACTGGGCTGAAGGTTTACCTTCCAACAAGACAATGACCCTAAGCACACCGCTAAAATAACGAAGGAGTGGCTCACAACAACTCCGTGGCTGTTCTTGAATGGCCCAGCCAGAGCCCTGACTTAAACCCAATTGAGCATCTCTGGAGAGACCTGAAAATGGCTGTCCACCAACGTTTACCATCCAACCTGACAGAACTGGAGAGAGGAATGGAGAGGATACCCAAATCCAGATGTGAAAACTTGTTGCATCTTTCCAAAACGACTCATGGCTGTATTAGATCAAAAGGGTGCTTCTACTAATATGAGCAAAGGGTCTGATACTTATCAGTGATATTTCAGTTTTTCTTTTTTAATAAATTTGCAAAAATTTCTGTTTTTTCTGTCAAGATGGGGTGCTGAGTGTACATTACTGAGAAATAAAATGAACTTTTTTGATTTTTGGAAAATGGCTGCAATGAAACAAAGAGTGAAAAATTTAAAGGGGTCTGAATACTTTCCGTACCCACTGTACTTGAACCTGGGATATTGCCGTTCATTGTCGGTGTCTCTCAACTCCTGAGGCATTTTCCTCGTCCATTTTCCTGCACTGCTGCTAAAAACTCAAGGGGCCGCATTGGTGGGGCTGTGCTGGTGATCCAGTTTCTAAGTCTGCTCTAAATATTGTTGGTTTTTACATTTTTGTTGGCTGAAATAATTGGTTATGGTTAAAATAATTAGGTAAAAGTAATGGATAAACAGAACGTTAAGCTTCACTAAAAGTGGTGGGAGTATGGTTGCTGACCACACCACTTCAATTGTATAAACTGTAAAAACTTTTATATAATCAATAGTGTGATACATTTCTTACATGATAGGTGGGATCGATGAAGGGGTACGTGAGTTGTGGGGTAGCTTAAACTAAAAGGTTGGGAATTATCCTGTCCAGTTTGAGAACAACAGTAGAAACCAAACAAAAGCAGTTCTTTTGCTGTGCTCGCAGCCTTCTCCGAGTTTGTTGCTCTACAAATAATGCTCTTATATATGTATTTGTGAAAAATCTATGAGAAACTGAAGTTTATAGATCTTGTTTTGGCTTTTGATAAAAATTAGACAACTCTGAGGGCAGATAAAATAGAGTTGACATTGAATTTGATCACTGAGACAAATTTCTTATCTTGTGGAGGCTCATCTATAAGTCTTATAGAACTTAATCAGTGCAGTGAGAGAGAAAAACTACTGAAATACTAGTAAGTATGAAAAAATGGTTAAAATCTCACATTGATGTTAAATTCAGCTCAGTTGTGTCAAGGAGAAATAGGCTGGACAAAGAAGAAATCTTCCTCTGAGACCCTTTACAGTTTTTTCCAACTGTTTACACATGTTTTCAAAACTATGTCTCATTTTTTAAAAACTTTCCCCAAACTGCTCACAAAAAATGCAAAATGCCTCAAATGTCCTTCAAAATGAAACACTGCATTCAAAGTGCCATAAACACATCCTAAAATGAGGCATTGGCATCATATGGCAAATCTAAATCTAAAGCTTTTTGTTTGCAATTCCATACAATGATCTAGAGTGAAAGTAATCTGCTAAGAGGTGCTGAAAAGTACACTGTAAATATCAATATCAATGGAACTGATAAATGTATTTGGCAAAACATTACTGTTGTAACAGTAGTACAGTATTGTATACAGTAGCATAAAAAACCTAGACATATGTAAACCCCCCCAAAAAGTGGCCACAATACTTCATCCACATTACAAGCATCCTCAATGTCCCCACATGCTTCCTCCATTGCCTGGAGAAGAAGCATGTGGGCATAGGGTGGCGACTTTCCAGCGCCAGGCTGAGAAGAATTCCTCTATGGGATTTAGAAACGGTGAATTTGGGTAGGTACACAACTAAAAACTGTGGATGGGTGGCAAACCAGTTTTGGACCAGAACAGCCCAGTGAAAACTGACATTGTCTCATATAACAAAAAATCTAGCAGGGTCCGGATTTGGATCTGTAAGAAGCATGGTGTGAATTGCATCCAGAAAAGTAAGCATATGGGCGGTGTTGTAAGGACCCAGTCTAGCATGGTGATGGAGGACACCGTTCTGAGTGATGGCAGCACACATAGTTATATTTCCCCCACATTGTCCAGGGACATTGATAATTGCCCTCTGTCCTATTACATTTCTTCCCCTGTGTCTGGATTTGGTATGGTTGAAGCAGACTTCATCCACATAAATATATTCTTGGCGAATTGCACTGGCATCCATCTCCAATACTCTCTGTAACAGACAAAAGAAATACAGATCAGTAAACATGGTATGTGTCTGAAGGACTGGAAGTAGTGTTGCATACATACGTCCTAAAAGTCACGTCACAGATTCTTGACTCTGTTAGAGTTTCTCTCAAATGGCACCTTGTACAGTTGTTTCATTGTCACTTGATGCCTTTGGAGGATGCGCTGTATGGTTGACAGGCCTACAGCATGGATGTTGTTTGATATGGTTTCATTATTCAAGATATGATCTCTTATATCTCGAATCCGAATTTCATTGTTGGCCAAAACCAAATTTATAATTGCTGTTTCTTGTACATCTGTAAACATGCGTCCTCGTCCTCCATGATTTCTTTCCTTTCCACTCTCTAGACAATTCAAAACTGTATAACTGCGCAGTATATTTACTGTAAAACATGGACAAAATATTGTTACAGCATGATAACCAGCCTTACTGTAATTATTCAATGCAGTGCATAAATGGATGGCTTAGAGCTGCAAATGTCTTTGCAGTACTACGTATTTTCCAGTACAATGTTGATGTAATGCTGAAGTAATCATTAAATAGATGCATGCCTCTTCTCATTTCTGAAGGTTTGAATTATGGACGGCACTTCCAATTGCTAACACGTAATTTTGCAAATAGTTGGTTTTATCAAAATACTTAACACAATTCACAAAACCACACACCCAAACTGCAAAATACCTCATATATCCTGCAAAATGAAGCATTAAACTACACATAGCATTATCAAAATAAAACTTTTGCATGAAATGGCACACACTTCATTCATATTACCAGATTTTTGCCTAACCAACTACACAATGTTGGGCATAATGAAAAGCACTCCCATCTTTAGTATGCTTTGCCATAATATTAAAATATGTATCAGATTGGTCACATGCACAGAAATATTTGCAGATACACACACATGCTGTTGAAACTTTATTTTATTTTTCACTACAGTAAACAAGTCAGTGCAGCATATGCACAGCAGATATATTTACATGGGACTGAACAAAAATATTCTTACAAAAAAAAAAAAAAGAAAAAGAAAATTTCTGAAAAAATATATAACAGTAAAAAAAAAAAAGAGGCAAGAAAAATAATTAGGCAGCATCTTGCCGCACAGCCAGGTCTGGCCACAGCGCCTCGTCAACCTCACAGGCAATATCTTCCCTTGCCAGACATCGAGGGAAGAAGCGCCTTGAGTGCCTTATCCATCCCTGAATTGCACCCACATCAATCTCATCACATGCCTCTTCCATGGCCTGCACAAGAGGCATGCGCACAAAGGGCTGCCGGTTGTATACCTTCTACCGCCATGCCCAAAAGAACTCTTCTATGGGGTTCAGAAATGGTGAGTATGGTGGGTGGTATAACACGAGAAATGTTGGGTGGTCAGCAAACCAGTTTTGGACTGGGGCTGCACGATGAAAGCTCACGTTGTCCCATACTACAACGTACCGGTTTCTTTGATGGTCTGCATCATTCATACGCTCTGGTGGTATGAGAATGTTGTGAAGTCTGTCCAGAAATGTGAGAATATGGGCTGTGTTGTATGGTCCAAGGTTGGCATGACGGTGGAGGACACCATGCATACTGGAGGTGGCAGCTCACATTGTGATGTTCCCACCGCGTTGGCCAGGAACATCTGTAAAGGCTCTGTGGCCAATGACGTTTCTCCCCCTTCTTCTGGTCTTTGCTAGGTTGAACCCAGCCTCATCTATAAAGATGAACTCATGTGGGATTGCATGAGCATCCATTTCCAGTACTCCCTGAAAACAAAGAACAAAATTCAGTCAATATGGTGTTATCCAGTACACTGGGAAACAATGTTGCGTGTAGTGTACTGCAGTCAATATAGTACTTACATCCACATATGTTCGTCTGACCTCTTTGTTTCTTTGAGAGTTTCTCTCTCTGCTCTGATTTCATTTGAAAGTGTTTGCCTTCTCTGGCCATGAACTCCTCTACCTGCTCTACCCCTACCTCTCACTCTTCCTCCCCCTCTTATTCTCAACCTCCCTCTTCCTCTTCCTCTCTCTGCACCGTCTTCCATTGTTGTTGCAAAATAAAAGGTGCTCACCTGTGGTCTTTTCATAGTGCTTACATCCTGATTGAAGTGTTAACAATTAACCATTGAGATGTTTGGCCAGGTGGCACATGTAATTGGCCAATTAGCTCATGTAGTATCATTTTGAATGGTAGTGTTTTGAAATGGCAAACATGTGACTTTATGTCAGATTGTTGTGTCTTATGCAGAGAACTGTGTTCAGTGCATTTAAAAAGTGGCATTTTGAAATGCATAATGTGTGTAAAGCAGAAAATGTGTTTAGACTTTTGGAGACTTGCTCTCTGTGTGTCCGTTTAAATAATTGTGCTGTGCATGTCATTTTAGTGTGTTAGCAATTGGAAAAAACTGTAAAGCGACTCAAGTTGGGCTGGACTCTCAGCCCAGCTTCTCTCATTGCCAACCCGTGGTTGATCACATGATCAATTAGTGTGGCCCTGATCTCATCAGAGACCACTCTCCTTCCTTCTCTTCTTTGCCCTCATCCTCTTCCAACTCGTCCTCTTCCTCCCCCTCTTCTTCCAACTCTTCCTCCTAGTTGTCGTCCCCTGCCTCTCCCTCCTCCTCCCCTTGCTCTCTGTCCAATGATGGAATCCAATGTTCAAAACAGGTGATCTGACCTTTGACCTATTATAGCCTATACTAAAGCAGTGATTGGTTAGTGATCAGTTAAGCAGTTAGTGTTTGCACATGTGAGGAGTGGCTGTGTGACCTGGTGAATAAGTGTAACATTTTGATTGGCTGTGTTTGGAAAAGGAACCCAAGTCACTTCCTGTTAGATTTTTGTGTCTTAGGTAGAGAATTGTGTGTAGTGTTTTGAAAAAAATGTGTTTTATGCAATTGAAATCTGAGTGAAAGGCTGAGAAATAGCTTACGGTTTGGGAGATTTGAGATGAGGTTTTGCTCTTTGAGTGAGAGGTTTCAAAAATCCTGTGACATGTACAGATTTTGTGTGTAAGCAAAAAACTCATGTTATGTTATATGTTACATATAAACTGGGCCTGGACTTTTTCACCATGAATATAATCTGTCACAACAGGGCAACTTTATGCACGTACTATATGTGCTTGTGTGTGTGTTTTAAGTTAGTCTGTCTAGGATGCAGTTATAAACAGTCAGGAGTGAACCAGCCATGGCCTTATCACTCACAGAGACTCAGATTATGTAATCAAACAAATTAAATGTAGACTGATTATCAGCTTCAGACATCCAAACTAACAGCCCATTCTGTTGTGATTGAATGTCAGGAACACAGCGTTCACAAAAGTATAATTTTAATCATCAATTCAAATGAGAAGTTGTAGTGAATGTTACAAATTGGAGTAGCAGACCAAACACGTCTCAGCTCAAAGTGATTATATAATGTTCTGTATTTTAATTCATTTTAAACCAATTAACACAAGCATTTGCACAGGACTTTTGGAAGCCACCGAAGAAACATGTTCCCAAAATAATCTAATTCATCTCACAGCAGACAAAAAGAATTCATGTAATCTTAATCCTTAGTGTTACAGATACTCCTAAAAGACTGTGTTCATATTTTTGGTGTAGTTTGCTCAGAATTGCTCCATATGTGTGTCCTGACAGGTTTATTTTGGCAGAAAATGATTTGTAACCCATCCTTGGACCCCTTTCCGCCTGAGAGATCCAGTTAATGAAGTGGGGATGTTGGGAGCAGGATAATTGTATGGCATCAGCATGGCAATGAATGTTTTTAGTGTTAGCGATACTAGCCACTAATGATAGCCTGCATTTTTATTATACTGAAGACACACTTCGCAGCTGGATGCTTTTAGCCTGTTGAATATTATCAGGTTATCACATTTAATGCGTGCCGTCTCCGTTGTTGTTGTTTTTTTACCTCAACCTGCTTTTCTCCTGCTCTCTGCTGCAGTTTATACATGCACATGGAGACAGCAGTGGTAAAAACAAGCAATAGTTTGTCAAATGTCATCAACAATTTCCCACTTAACTACAGGAGAAATAAAGGAAAAGTACAATAAACATAGGAATACTCACTTTTTATGATAATATTGTCCTAAAGCTAATTAATTTCTAAATGCAGTAAGCAGAGTGACACTTTAAGGATACTCTTGAGACATCAGAATCATAAAGAAGCACAGACTTCATGCTGGTGTTCACTGTAAATTATTTTAAGTGTCTTTCACTTTAGTGCATGGCCTGGACTATTAATTTTACCACTGTGAATACAACAAATGTAGATAAACATTGATCTGTACAATGAGGATGAGTCAGAAAAGATAAATGAGCTCATTTCCAGCCTCCATTTGTTGCCAGAAAACACTTAGCAAGGCAGAAACAGCAGGAAAACCTCCATTATTAACAATTTATAATTTGACATGTCGTAAGCGTGTCCCTCTTCTGACTCGTTATGATTGGATTTTGCACAAACGTCCTCCTTGCATCGCCATCTCATTTGACTCTGGACCAAAGCCAATCCTACCAAGTGTCGTATTGAAAAGCCGCTTATCCTGCATTAAGGGTCGCGGGGGCCGGAGCCAATCCCAGCTGACATCAGGGGATAGGCGTGGTACACCCTGGACAGGTCGCCAATCCAATCCATACTCACTTAGACACCTCCAATGTCCAACATTTTTTTACGGTACCAAGGTTATTTTCTATAGCTGGTAGGAGATCATTTCAATATAAGGCCCCTCAAGACTGGAATAACCTTCCTCTTTTCTTAAGATCTATTTCCACATTTGGCTTATTCAAATCGTCACTTTTTTCTTTTCTTAAAACTACATGTTCTGTTATTAGGGATACCAATGGTATTACATATTAATGGTTTATGTAGAAAATATAAAGTAGTATGTATACAATCATGATTTTCTTTGGACATTTCTATGTGAAATGTGACGTTTTTCTGCATATTACATTTTGTCATAAGGCATATTGATAAATGACGCATTAGTTGTTTATTGCACTCGGCTGATAATTTGTCAATATACTGTAATATGTGTGCTATGTGGGGGTAAGGGCAGGTGAGCGAGTTATTGTTTTGTATATATGTATTTGTATATATTTGTATATATGTGTTTGTATTGCGTTTATGTTTTTGTATATGTACTGTGTGGTTAACTTTTGTGTCTGTATATACATAAATGCTGCAGGACCCCCATAAAAATGAGATGATACATCTCAAGGGGTTATCCTGAAATAAATTCAATTCACACATAGACAAACAACCAGTCAAGTGAGTGGGTGTGTCTCCACTAAATCTGTACATGCATCCTCATTAGCAGCTTGATAAAGAGGGGGAGTTTAAAATAGGGTTTATAATCGTTACTGGATGAACGTGCACGTCTGAGCTCCTAGAGACATAACTGAAATTGTATAGATTAGATCTCGTACAGTACATGTTTTTTGCCCTGAAACCAAATTCGATCAAAGAAGTATAAGTACCTCTTAAGTACAGTACTTTGCTACTTTCCACCACTGGGGACAACACACTAAATTCACACAGCTTATTAAAGAGATGTATTTGTGCCATCGGCACCTGTCCCCATAACGTAATCCATGCCTCATTTGTGGAGCAGTTCATAATCCCAGGAGATAAGGTTAAAGAAAAGTCCATCACAGCTAATGACTCTTACTTCCTCTAAAGGTCAGCACTGTCAAGAGAGTAAATGCTGGTGTGATCGGGCCGTTAACAAGTGAAAAGTGAAAAAAGGGCACTCTTCAGCTAAGTATATTACTGGATTTTAATTAAACCGTTTGAATCCTTTTGCATGATTTAAACTGGGTCTTTACTTTAAGGCTCACTACTTAATTGAGGCTCACAGGTAAGCTGTAGTGTAGTCAGCTAGGCTTATTGTGTGGCAGCTGCTACTAGTTAGACTTATTGGACTCCATAAAATGGGTTAAACTGGTAGGGGAGTGCTTTTTGGCTCTTTTCTCTTCTCTTACTGCCTCTGTCCTGAGCTCAGATGTCTTTTGATTAATTAAGAAAATAAATGTAATCTGTGAACAGACTAACGAAATCAGCTGTCTCTGAAATTACTATTTACATTTACCTTTTTTTGAGTAAATCTTTCATACAAAAGGTACATCCAAAAGGTATTTAAACTCAGGTTTTAGACAGCATTAGCATTTTAACGGGGGAACACCTTGACTTGTAGAGTTTGTGTAAAACTGTAGTAAACAAGTCACTTGTGCTGTTGCTGCCACCGCATGTCATCCCCTCCAAAAAACAAACCTAGAAGTACACCATATACACACAAACTAGGATTACGTTACGAGCCAGAACTGAAAAAAGCTTCTTGTCACCGCTAATGCTCTTGATTCGTCCACTTTTGAAGTAGTAGCCACAGAAGGCCATTGTCTCTGATTCATGACCTGAAAACATGTCTCTGACTCCAGGACCATAACCACCGGTTCCCCTAAAGGCTGCACTCTTTCCCTTCTGCTCTTCTCCCTGTACACCAACAGCTGCACCTCCAGTCACCAGAACATCAAGCTCCTGAAGTCTGTGGATGTCACCACCCTCATTGGGCTTATCTCTGGTGGGAATGAGTCCTCCTACAGGTGGGAGATTGACCACCTGGTAACCTGGTGCAGCCAGAACAGTCTGGAGCTCAATGCTCTAAAAACAGTGGAGATGGCGACGGACTACAGAAATAGCCCAGCCCCACCCGCCTCCATCATCCTGTGTGACTCCCCAGTCAACACTGTGGACTCCTTCCGCTTCCTGGGCACCATAATCTCCCAGGACCTCAAGTGGGAGCTGAACATCACCTCTCTTACCAAAAAGGCCCAGCAGAGGATGTACTTCCTGTGGCAGCTGAAGAAGTTCAGCCTGCCAAAGACAATAATGGTGCACTTCTACACCGCCATCATTGAGTCCATCCTCATCTCCTCCATCACCATCTGCTGCCAGTGCCAGGGACAAGGGCAGGCTGCAGCATATCATTCACTCTGCAGAGAAGGTGATTGGCTGCAATCTTCCATCCCTTCAGGACCTGTACGCCTCTAGGACTTTGAGGCGAGCAGGAGAGACCTCTCCTATCCCAGACATAAAAACAGCTTCTTCACATCTACAGCTGGCCTCATTAACAGGGCCCAGGGCCCCACTGACATGTAAATATTTTTCATTTCACATCACTGCGCAAACTGGAATATTGCACATGTTTGTTGTTATTCGTCATAATTCTGCTATATTTTATATATTGTCAGTTTATATAAATACAAATCCTCTATCCATGTAATATGTCTGCACAAACACATTTATATTTGCATATTTAAGCATAAAATATAAGAACTTATAATGCAAAAAACTAATTGTCTTAATGTAAGTAATCAAGTGGGGAAGGTCCAAATGTTTTACCCTTTTCACCTGTATTATCTTAATTTGCTGAGCAACTATTTACTTATTAAACCATTAGCACACAAAACCACCTCTCACACAGGGATAGAGACCTTCTGACAGATGACCTTCATTTCACGTAAGACGAGACAATCAAAACACCAAGGGACCACAGATCACACACTCCTCCAATAGCTGCTGATGGGGACCCATCAAACACAGTGCTCACTCAGAATGAACTGCAATTAAAATGTGTGGTTTATGTTGTCTGGGGATAGAGAATTGATTCCTCCACCCTAAGCACATTAGCTCTTGATGGGGAAGTCGGATTATAGATGTTTAAGATCTGCCAAAAGTAAGTGATAAATAAGGGCTATTTGTGGTAAAATAATTATTTTAAAAAATAATTATGAAATTAATACACATTAAACTGGGGCAGAGAAAAGGGAACGGATGGGGGAGAGAGATGTTAAGAAAAAGGAGAGAGGACAAAGATAAGAACAGAGAAACAAACATGGGCAAAATAGTTAAGATTTAATTATTCATGGTGATCTTTGCAAAAGAGACCTGAGAGCAAATTACATTTTTTCCCAGAATGCGATAGCTGTCTTCAGTCATGTATCAAATGGTAAATAGCATCCTGTGGTTTAAGGGCAGTGGCAGCAGCATGTACAGGATATCGCCATAATCCAGTGCAGACAGCATAGTGGATTGTATGTTTACTGTGTATATGTGTGTGTGTGTGTCGTCATCATGGTTAAATATGGTCCTGGATACACGTACTGTAACTGGAACAAACACATAGGCGGTTTTTGAGTTCTTTGCCAGGTGCATGTCTGGGCCCAAGCTACATAGCCAAAATGTTGAGCCGATTCGCAGCCTCAGATCTTTAGGTGGGACCCTTCTGGCCGTTCCAAAATTGAGGCTTAAAACTAAAGGTGGCTGCGCTTTTGCCATCAGGGCCCCTCGGCTTTGGAACAACCTGTCTGAGAAGTCGAGGCTTGCAAGATCAGTGACCTTTCTAAATCACTTCTTAAAACCCATTTTTATGGACGTGCTTTTATGTGATGTCTTTTTATTGCTTTTATTCTTACTTGTATTTTAATGACATGTTTCAAAAATTGCTTTGTCTTTCATAGCACTTTGTAAGATGCTATATTAAAAAAAAGTTGTCATTATGTGTCTGCCTGTGAAAATATTTTGTCAACACGATAGTGAGAGTGACTGGTGAGAGAAGTCATGGGACTGGACCAGTCACGTGGGCAGGTCCCAGTTCTTTTCAAGCTCCACTTAACATGGTAGGATCTTAAACAACATTGCCCTGGTTACCTTGATAATTAAAAAAGGTAGACAAAGTTAAAAACCACAATACCAGAGCTAGGGTAGATAATAAATATGTTTATTTTTTAATAGATTTAAAACCATAACAGGTAAGGTCTCGTTCATCTAGGCTGGAGCTACAGCGTGGAATAAACTGCCTCCTTTAATCGAAGAGGTGCTGAACCCACAAGCCTTTAAGAAATAGGTCAAACAGGCTGCTACATAACATTTCAAAATAAGGACTAGGTCATTCTAATACACTGTAACTGGGTTTTTAAAATACACACCTTAATAATTATTTATTCTCATTGGCATTTAAATTCCACCGGCCTGGACGATTATGACAGTAATATGGTTCTAGTTGTAAACAAGAGACAGATGCACACATATTTATTCACTCATTTTGTCTTTTTCTTTTTAGGAGCACCGAATGAACTCCCAAAGGAAAAGTTAAAGGGCATGTTGCGAAATGAGAATTCATCATCACAGCAAATTACACTGTTGCACTGTTGCACACATCTACACCTCTGATCTACACCTGAGCACACATGCAACATGAGCACAGAGCCATGTGACCCTTCTTTATTGTCTTGCCATTACTTCATTATCGGCTGCTGCCCCTGGATTGCCTGGTGACTGCTGTTGGCCGTAGATCCACTCTGCTGCCTGCTGTCCCCTGCGTTGGAAGTGTTGCTATGCAACGAAAGTGGGGCTACACCACTCGGGAAACAGCCGAGCGTCCAATGGAGGCCTCGCCCTGCCACTCACCACAAGCGTCTGCCATCCTCCGCTAGTGCCCAGCCCCTCGACTGTCAAACCTCTCTGCCATTGTTGTGGGTCATCTATGGTCCATCACGTGTCACTCCCCAACGCACAAACTTTCTGTCACCCAGGTGCCTGTGTTAGACATTTAGCATCCACGCTACCCACCACCTTCAGCAACACATAACTGCATCCACCGTGATCGCTCAAGCTGGAATTAATGGCCTGAAATTCAAACAATTAGAAACTCAAGTCTGACCTCATTGTCTCAATTACACTATATAACACCTATACCCTAGATAAAGTCATCCGCCCCTACCTCACTTCAGCGTTGATGCCATTATTCCCCCAATATAATTTACTTCATCGTGTATTCCTGGGGTCAGATTGGCTAATACTGAATCTTATTTAAAACTGCTGGCTACTGCATCTGCAACTACAGTCAAATTGACGTCAGCTGTAACGACTCCCGATTACACCAAACAGAGATCACTATAATGAATGTTGAGTCTGTGTGCACATATGCAAAGACAATGTAGGTCTCTGTAGTCTTCTCTGGGCTGATGCCTAATCTGACCAGTGATGACATGTTTAGACATCATCATTCGAGGTGGTGTCCAACAAAAGCTGTGGGCTTTGTAGATAATTGCCAAACTTTCTGGGGAACACCTGGTCTGATTAGGAGAAATGACATTCATCTCACTTTAGATGGAGCGGCTCTCATATCTAGAAATCTGACATAGTCTTACACACTTCTCTGCACTTTCATTAGAGCAGTTACCCACCCCAAACCCCATACTGACAGTGTCTGCCCCCTGACCACTTAAATTTATTGTAAATGGACTGTTCCTGTATATATTCACACTACATGTCACATCACCCGTTCACACACGCATTCATACACTGATGGCAGAGGCTGCAATGCAAGGTGCCAACCGCTCATCAGAAAGGAACAAGCATTTATACACTGATAGCACAGCCATGAAAACATCCTCACCAATATCCTTGAGCTTTTTGGGTCCTGTCTGAATGTCATTCCCTCTCCCTTTGCTTTTCCTCTCTCTTTCTTGTTAAACTTTTTAGTGTATCTACGATACTTGGGCATAGTGTGGAAACAAAAGAAACTGTGCTGAAGATGCAAACTATAATGAGAAATAGATGGGAAAGCTTCCAGAAGTGCCTTGGGTTTGTGACTCATATGTTTTCAGTTTCCCAGTCAATGTTTACATTTTTTTTTATTATTTAGGGCCACTGACAGCGCCACTGCATACATTTATCATTTCACAGAAAATTCCACTATTGAGAAAATGCATTGCTTGTTATATGCTTTCCAGCTGTGAACATCTTGGCAAAGGAACAAGACAAGGCAAGCCAAGCTCAGCTGGAATGATGGATCCTGTGGGGAAAATTGTCAGAGGCTAATTGCGCCTCTTCTCACGTAAGATGTAGAAGATTCTCACCTCTCAAAGTCGGTGATATGGTGGAGAATTTTCAGCATCGCCCTCTGCTCCAAAACAGCTGCTGGATTTTTTTTTTTGCCTTTTCAAGTGCTGTCACAATAGACGACTTTGTGCAGTCAGCCTTTCCTCTATTTGGAAGAAAACAAATGCAATACACCTACTGTCAAATTGTGAACCCACAAAGATTGTTAGACATGTATTGCTGCAGCAAAGTGATAGCTCAACTCTCCATATGTGGCAAAATGCTGAAAAGCAGCTGTAAACAGTGGCGCTGATGTATTTAGGCTCACACACCCATGACGCACCTGCCACAACTTTTTCAGACTCTGATCCCACTCTTCTCACAGCTGGGAGAAACTGCAGCAAAAAATGTCAAGTGGGTGTGTACAGGGCAATAAGGGAAAGGACCCATATGCACACAAGAACAGTTCAGTGATTTGTTGACAGAGGATAGCATGTCCAAACAGAATTTGGTTTAGAATCCACAGGTGAACAGGGTTCAGAGTACGGGGCCTGGAAAGCAAAGGCACCCAGCTACATTGACGATCTAGCAAGGAGCAGGTGGAGATTGGCAGGTAAACTGTGGGGGCGGGTAAAGGGAATGAGGACCAGGGAGAATGGGGACAAATAGGAACGTCTAAATGCATTTGGTGGATGGTTGTACAATGGCAAGTCTGGAGAGTTCCTAAGTAATGGATGGGCCTGTGGGAATAGAGAATGTGACTGAAGGGAGAGACCGATGTGCAGCCGTTAGGACAAACAAAACACACTCAAATATATTAGAAAAGTTCCTAATCCTACCTCCTGAGCCCATCACTTCTTGCCACCAGCTCCAATATTGTCATATTGTTGGGGTATACTGGGGTTCAGCACTCAGCACAGAAGTTGCCTACGTCCCCTGCATTCTCTTTGTTTACAAATCAGCTCAACTCAAGCCGTTATCAAGTGTTATTGTTATCTTTAGATTCTGGATCTAAATCGTTCACCTATTTAGCATAGTTTGCAAAAAATTCCTCTTCAGTCAAACCTGCCACTTCTGATCTCCACGATCAGATCACAACTTTTTAAGCATCACTTCTCTACTCTGTGTGTGATTTTCACACTAATTGTTCTGTGTTGAAAGTGCAGGACTACCTTTGTGACTTTTACATAAAACTGACTTTTGTTGAATTGCCATCATGTTTATGAAATAGGATCATTTTTAAAAATGACTGAATCAAAGATTTCCTCTACAGAGATGGGAGAACAAGATCGGTGATGATGATGAATGCTGTCATTCCGGAGATTTATTTTTAACAAGCACCACATTCCCTGTGTAAATGTAAATGCTCTGTACTTGTATAGCACCTTTCTAGTCTTTTTGACTACTTTTTACACTACATCTGCTTTCACACACTGAGCCTAAGTGCTCAAACAGAAACTTTGTTTCACACACCGGCGGAACAGCCGCCAGGGGCAATTTGGGGTTCAGTATCTTGCCCAAGGACACTTTGACATGCAGACTGGGGGAGCCGGGATTGAACTGCCGACCTTCCGATTAACGGCCAACCCGCTCTTCCTCCTGAGCCACAGCACCCCCACAGCTGGGGGTTTGTAAACTCACAAACACTCTAAAGGACCATTTGCATAACTTCCGGTTTAGCGCTCCGCTAACATAAATGGGGGTAAAATTGTATATGTGCGGCTGGAGTAGACTTCTCAAATGTTACTGACCGAATGGATCACATTCTGATAGAGAAACGAGTCATTTCGCTCGGGTTGCGACGGTCAAATATATTGATTGACTGTGTTACAGTCGCCGTTTTGGCCGCTAGTAAATGTTACTTCAAAGCGCGGGGTACTTCCGGTCGGCTCGGAGGCATTGCGAGGCTACCCAGCCGACCAATCACAGAGCTTACGGTCGATGTGTAGTTACATTTTAGCCACGTAGCCTACGCCGTCACCTACGCCATAGATTTGACGCAGAAGTATAAATTGCACTTAAGACAGATACTGGTCCAGCTCAAAGACCACACACACACACAAGAAAAGTTATCTAGTGTATGCTGTCCAGTGCAGTGAGGAATGCACAAACCGATATACTGGGGAAACTCAAGACTCAGCAGTACACTTACATTGGAAAGGGAAACTCTTTCGAGGATGACATCTTCATATTCTGGACAGGAAAGACAGATGAAATGAAAGAGGGTTGCCAGACAGTCAGAACTGAAGAAGCCTCTTAGATGAGAGGCAAAATGATATTGAGTATTTTTTTTAACCAAATCTAGTTGTCCTTGATTTAACCTTTGTTGGATGACTATGATCTGGATGACAGATACCTGGCTAATACTGTACAGTCTCTACAGTGATGCTTCGTGCTTAGAGCATCATGTTTTTTCTTGCTCTGCACTTAAGAATGGTGTTAAGATTTACATTTAAGCAAGACAAAGACCTAAAGCATACAGCCAAATAGAAGCTGACGTAGAGACTTGTGGGACCCGAAAATAACAGCTCACAGATCCTATCCGATGTGAACAGCTTTTGAGAGAATCTGCGTAGAGGATGGGACAAACCGTGAAAATCCACATGTGTAAAGCTGGTACAAGCTGACCAACAGAATAAGCTGTAATCAATGCCAATGCTGTTCCTACTAAGAAATGAATAAGTGAAAAATTAAGGGATGAACACACTATTTAACAAGGCACTTCTTCATTTCCAGAGGGACACATCAGGACATCAGCCTGAATCTATCAGGACAATTTGTCATGCACTCTCGCCTCTAATTCAGTTTACTCCAGCTTTGAAGCATGCATGTTTCAATGAAACTCACATCAAACAAACTAATGATGTAAAACAACTTATAAAATTGGATGTTGAATAACAGCTAATGTGATGTCTACCCTTTTTTTTTTGGACTCTCTGGTTGTAATTGCTCATTGAGTTAAACTCTCTGCCATAGCACGATGAATTTGTTTGGCCTCTGCAAGTGAATCCACTGATCTTGACAGTTCCACTGAAATGATATATTGGTCCAAAATTTTACTTACAAAAAACTGGTGTGACCAAGCTGTTCAATGTGATTATTTTAGTCAGCATAAGGAATCTTATTTAATGACCGTATTAAATCAACGTATCAAGCTAAACTAAACTGAGGCCTGGAGGCTGTATCCCTAAAAAGGCAATGATTAATTTAAAAATGCTGAACAAATGAACACTGTTGCTTTTATTGTACCTCTTATGTAAAGGTTTAAATAACAGTCTGTTTTGCTTTGATCTCCTCCACTTTCTCTTTCCATCAAGAGTTAAATGTGAAGGGCCTCTGGAGGGAGGGGGAGGAGCCATCTGTTTTAAACAGCTGCTGTTCAGATGTTCACGTGTGCGCGCACACACACACACACACACACACACACACACCCAAGGCACTGTTGCTCCAGATGTCACTGCTTCATGGCCAAACATGTAAAGTTTGAAACATATACAGAAAGAGACACATATGCTTACATATTCAGACCAATGTTATTAGAGTGGACTTTGTCACGCCAGGCAAATTGCTGCTCCACTTTCACGGCCCCTCAGATTTAATTTTCAGAGCGTTCCATTACTTTGCTTTAATTAAATGCGTAAAAAGGAGACACACAGAAGGAAGCTGAGCAAAGGCTACGTCCGTTCACTGTTTGATGGAAGCAGGTTTGGAGAGCAGTCATGACCAAACTGGACTTGCAGAAGAAAAAACAAACACACACTTTTGTAAATGAACACACACGCCTGGCAGTGTTTTATAAAGTGATTAATATTTAATCAGACTTGCTGTTAGCGAGGGATGTGCCCGCTTTGAGCGGAGGGATGATGAATGAGTGCTCATGGCGAAGGATAGCAAGATAAACACCAGAGCATCGCCAAGACGACAGCGGGAGGCGGGGACATCTATCACACCAAGGTTGCCCTGACAACCTGTCGCCAGGCGACCGTTCCGTGCCGCTCGCCACAGAGAGCCATGGCCCTCGAGCAACACATAGCACAGGATCCAACTAATCACCAAGTTACACAATGACGAGAGGTGGAAACAAAAGGGAGGCAAAACGAGTGTGTGTGACATCTGGCCTTTAAAAAAAAATCTTTCTCTGTTCGTTTTTCAAATCCAAAAGAACAGATGAACCATCGCCTCACGTGGGGAACAGAAACAAAATTACATTTACATAATAATGTCGGCATGCAGATCATATAATTGTTTCCAACATACCTAATATATCTGAGTAATTAATAGTAATTTTCATGTAAATTTGGTATGAAATTAGTTCATGTTTTTTTTTGTCTCTGAGCGACCCTGTTTCACAACGATAAGACAACACCACCCCACCGCTTTCTCTACAGCTTTCTCTTCCTTGTCCTTGTTAACAGTTTCTCTGTTTCCTCAGGGAACAAGAAGAACATTAATGACTGAACTAGAACGAGAAAAGGTCCTGTGTGCATAAGTAGAATAATTATCATTATTAACTACATCAGCCTGGTAAAATCAGGCATGCTCTTCCAGCTCCATTTTAAAAACTCTCCAAAAACATATTTCGAAACAATTTACCATATGCATGTATGTAAACTCCTCTTGGTGTTTTGACAGCCATTCCAAGCTACTTGAAGCTCAAAATCCCCACTGACAATAAACTCAGCTTCGATCCTTACAATACTGACATTCATAAACGCAGCCAACAGAGGCCAATGTTCATGGTCATTCTATTTTCATAGGACATCATTTTTGTATTATGTGTTTTTAATGTTATTGAAATGTTCCAAAAATGTATGTTTTAACAAAATAAATATGATTTCTACCTGCAATTTATTTAATTTGCTTGTTTTGTTCTCAAAAGTTATGAAATAACAAGATCTGCTGGGAATTGGGAAATTTGTTTGTCCAATAATCTTTCCCCTGTCATCATGCATGACAGGGGAAAGATTACAACGTGCTTAGATATCCTCACGTCTTCTTTCTTGTAACATTTCTTCGTCCTTCACCTTCACCATCAAGTGCTGGCAATGTTGCTGATGTTAGCAATGTTGATGTGCACCCGGATTGTGTTAGCTTACTACCTACTTGCTCCACAATAAGCAAAGATATCAACCCAACCAAACATTTCCCTGCTGCACCCTTAAAGTCGTCGAACAGAAGGCCCGTGGAGGGAACTTCTGATGGGTGAGTTACAGGTCTGTTTCTGTTTAGAGTAATATCAGGGATGTTAAGTTGCGCATGTTACCTATTGTATGTTGGAAAATGCGTACTGTAACCTGTCAGTTTAACCTCGCTGGTTGCTTTGTCACTGTGTTAATAAATGATAAATAGGCCTTTTGAGATTGTGTGATCATACCTGTACACTTATGAGCTGCTGTGCTTGTTGATGGCAACAGTTATATGCTTACGGACATAGTTTCTCTCTGTATTTTGATTGGTTAAAGAAAACTTGAAATATTTCGGCTGTTGGGGGAATTCTGTGGCTGTTGCTTTGATTAATTTAACGTTCAGGCAGCCCCAGTCCATGGTTTTGATCAAAGGCTGGTTTGTCTGGCCCCAAGGAAAATATTGGCACCGGGGCCTAGCATAACTACACTATGCTGCAGTCTCCAGCCATCCGGAAACTGAGAGCACTCTCAGTCACACCCCACCTTCTGCTCCTCCTGTAAAGAACCCACCCTCGCTGCTCCACCATGTTCACTGTTGTAGCAAACCTAAAATTTAGTTATGAAATTTAATAAATTTATGAGAATTGATACCCAATTATGAATTTTTAAGATTCATAAAATCAAACCAGATTCCTCGTTAAGGGCACCACCGGAGTTGTTATAATCCTAGAGTCTCCGGACCTCTAGGTAGTTTTAATAATTATACAATTATTACTAGTGATCAGTTAGTTAATAATCGCTCAATTATCTTAAATCAGTCAGTCAGTCTCATATCTAAAGGGTCAATTCTCTTGGCAGGGACGTAGAAATAGGCAACACAGACAGTTCTTGATTATATTACAGTGAATTTATTCTCTAACTAATGTGATAAAAAAGATGGTTGGTTACAGGGAACATAAACATTTGCTGAACAATGAGCCTGGAGGTTCGATTGTGGGAAGCATTTGACTCATACGGCCTAGAAGAGCTAATGAAAGCAAACTAACGCTATGATTTTAGGAGGATGATTTTACAATGCTGTCCTTTCATCACTTCCCAGGAAACTCAACAAACGTAACCTATTGGCCTCAGGTGAAGATACCAACGATGGTCATTCAGTCTTGGCCACCGGTAGTCTTAACGACTGTAACGACTGTCGTCACAGCAACCAGGAACACTAACGAACCAGCGGTATCGATGACCCGGGCCAACGACCCCACTGAGGTTAAATAGCTGAGTTTCCCTGCCAGTCAGTCAGAACTGAAGAAGTCCTTTGGATGAGGGACGAAACGTCTTCCAGTATCTTCAACCAAGTTCAGTTGCCCTTGATTTTAACCTTCGTTGGATAATACACAAAACACACAATACTTCTAAAATCATTTGTCTTTCTATTCCCAGCCACCCAGCCCTCATTGACACTGCTATCGCAAGCAGAGCACTAACCATGGTATACGTTCCTTGCCACCCCTAAACTCTTGCATCACTGTACTCCCATCCGGACGCAGATACGTATCTATGCCCTCTTCCAACGGTGCCTTTAAGGAACTGTTGTAAATAACACTTGAGTTGACCCATGTTCTTGTGACTGTATTGTTTTCCCTTTGTCTGTGCTGTTGTGTTTGTTCACTCCTCTTCCAGAGGGCATCAATTATCTATTTATCTATCCATCTACTATCTAAACATGAGAAATCCAAAATGGTACATGCTTCTGGAAAATATATATCTATAACAAACCACAGACAGGCAGAGGACCTGCTGATTTACTGAACAGAAATGGAATAGGCAAACACTGACATGACCGACCACAGTCCAAATTTGCCAGAAAATGCTCTCTTCAATTGCAATTCAATTTCAAAACACTTTATTTATCCCCATGGGGCATTTGTGAGGGTGTGGTGGTGCAGTGGTTAGCACTGCCACCTCACGGCAAGAAGGTCGTGGGATCAAACCCCGGTTTCCCCGGCCTTCTGTGTGGAGTTTGGATGTTCCCCCCAGGGTGCTCCGGCTTCCTCACCATCCAAAGACATGCAGGCTAGGTTAATGAGTCTGTCTGTCTATGTGTGGCCCTGCGATGACTGGCGAACTGTCCAGAGTGTGCCCAATGTAAGCTGGGATTGGCTGCAGGATAAGCGGTTGACGATGGATGGATGGCAATTGCGAGACCCGTACAAGTTAAATAAATGATTGTTGATTACAGGAATCAACAGAATAGTCATTTCAGTCAGTACTGCTAAAACGTAAACCAACTTCCAGGAGAATTAATAGAATTACATGCAACAGAACAAGAGCAAACATTATTCCCAAACAGATGCTACAGGAATGGTAGAAAACACAAATTACAATGTTAGAGAGGGAAGAGCCACTTGCATGGGCAAGCTTAAACAAAAAACAGCTTTATGTCTGAGTCACACTTTCACCCACTGATGGCTG
>NW_024043396.1:0-15000 GCF_014851395.1 Micropterus salmoides
TACTCCTACCACCTCTGTAGCACAAATACATATAACTGCATTGTTATGCTGGAGTAAATGAGCCAGTTTGTTATTTCTTCTTTTATGGCCTTAAATATGTGCAAAGCACATGCTGGAAGAAAACATTCAATCTGGAAGGCTCATTGTAAACTGACATTTATGAATTTACTACATTATGATGTTTTGTTTTTTTAAGAAAACAGATCATCATTATACACTACACTAAATATGAATAACTTAGAAATTGTTTGCTAATGAAATTTGAGTAATGGTATGTGGGGTGTTGTAGTGTGTGCTAATTTCGTCACAGATCAAAGAAATACCTCACCTAAACTGTGCTAGTTGCCTCAGGCAAATGCATCTCGTCCCTAATTGAAGGTCTCTTCCGACTCACTGAGTCAATACAAATGACTTTAATACTCAAACCATTATTATTTCAAATCATTGTCAAAAAGGCGTGATACATCATTGACTTATGCCCCGGTAATGTTAGAAAATTGCTCCATGCATTTTGTGTTACTGACAGTTAGGGGCCTGAAAACAAGTAATGCTAATGACATAATCTGGCTGCGACCACCCTTGTCCCTCCCACCCTCTCCCTTCCTCTCTCTTCCTCTAGCTTAGACAAACGGGCTCATCTGTACTAGATCATTTGCCGTCTCCTGATACGCTGTGGTTTATAGCCAATTATCTCTCACTATCCATTATCGATTACAGTGTTATCTTCCTTGAATTGCTTAATCTTTTGGCACAGGAACATAGCAGCTCACAGGGGGGCCTGGATACAAACTGCTTAGCGATGGGAACACTAGTTAAGATGGATGGGTGTTCATTTACTTGTAGATGGGTACGGCTTAAATTCACACTCATTCCGACTGTATTCAGAATCAGTGAGGGCCGGGTGTTTTTTAGATTTGCAGCTCTCTCTGTTAGGAATTAAAAACTGCATCAGTCAGTTTATCTAAGGGTGTGTTAACCTTTGATAGTAGTCTGAATGACTGATTTCCTCTGAGGTTAATACAATATTGTTTGTGTTGGCTTTCTTCAGTGAATTAACTTGGCTTACAATAAACCAGCAGGGCAATAACAGTGCTGACTGAATATTGGGTTACTGATTTTTTTGTGTGTCTGTGTCTTCTTTCTAGTTGGGTTAATAACTTCGGTCATGAGGGTCTCGGCCTTCTTCTGGATGCTTTGGAGAAGCTGCTGGACAAGAAACAGTAAGTGATCGCCTATGACTTCCCATCTCTGTGTAATTTTTATGATACCAGGTTCTATTCTTGCAATCACAATATCTTTTCCGATATTTTTTCAGGCAAGAGAATATTGATAAACGCAACCAGCATAAACTTATCCAATGCTTGAAGGCTTTCATGAACAATAAGGTTTGTATGAGTCAATGAAGAAAAGACCATCCACTCAACTGATTCATTAGATAATGAACTCAGTATAACTGCATGATAAAATGATATTGCTTGGATGCAATGATAAAATAAGATCCTCCTGTCATGATTAAAACAGCGTTATTGCCCTGAAATTCAAATTATATAATTTTAATTCAATTGTAGAAGGTAATTTCTAGTGGTTTGTTCCAGTAACTGGAAAGCACACACAAGAAGAGAGGACATTCTTTTTATTAAACATCTTCAAATTTCTAATTGTGCCAGGATTCCAAACCTGATTTGAATCTGGACTCTGACAAGCCTGGGATAATGGGACCATAAAGGGAAGCTAATTTTACCATTTCAAGCCCATAGTCTCAGATCTTTTAATTATCCTTTTTGGGAACGTCTGGCTCATTTCTCAAAAATAGCACACATTTCAAGGACAGGTGAACTATTGATATTGCTTCTCTTAGAGTTAATGCCCACACATAGTCATCTCTGCCCATTCCTTCAGTTGCTGGAAGACTAAAAGGTACAGGAGACTATAGGTATTTGTCCCTATAGTCCTGTCCTGAATTGAAATAATTCATCATCCTCTCCATTTTCTCCCATGGCCTCGTTGTCCCCTCCTTAAAAGAATATTAACGTACATTAGAGCTTCTTTGTAGAATCCATTTTTTACTTGAAGTGAAAGTTCTCCATGAATTCAAATGCTCTTATTATTTAAACCCAACGGACCTGTTCTCCATCCTATCTCCTCCCTTCCATGTCTTACAGTATGGACTGCAAAGGATCTTGGGAGATGAGCGGAGCCTGTTGCTGTTGGCACGAGCAATTGACCCCAAACAGACCAACATGATGACAGAGATTGTCAAAATTCTCTCTGCTTTCTGTATTATTGGAGAGGAAAACATGTAAGTTGACCTTACTCTTGCAGACTTTCTCCTATCTTGCATTCCATTAAAAAGACATCTCTAGTTAGTCTATCATATGCGCACGCACTCAACATGTAAATTTTATCCAAAGAATAAAAAGTAAGATAAATATTTTGTCACAGTGAGTCAGAGCGTCAGTTGTATTTGGAGGGCATCTTGAAATATTTGCCAATGAGATTTTCACCACTACCAAAGAAAATAGGTGTGAGTAGAAATCCATTTGTTATACCTAGAGTGTGAAAAGTTAAATTAAAGTGGACATTTTCCATTGGAACTATTTATTGATACATATTCCAGAGGTTTCAATGACAGATAATGCAAAACTATAATATATAAATATATATAAATTATATGCACAGATTACATAAGATTAGGTAGGTGGGGAAATATGTTTTTATTTGGATGACCTGACTCTTTAATTGCTTTTTCCCTAATCTCCATTCAGAGTGGGTCGTTTTCTGTATTCTAATCTTTCTCGGTAAATCACACCTGATACGGAAACAGCACAGCACCATTTCAAAACCCTGAAATGAAAAATAAAATGTAACGATGAAAGCGATATGGTCCATCTCGGCTATGCTCTCTAATGTTTCTGAGACAGTAAGAGGGGAAGGAGACGACTGCTTCTTGTAAACACTGGAATATCACTATTGCCTCAATCTTCTCCCACTGGGTGGCATGTACTCAGACAGAGACTGGACTGCATGAATACATGTTTACCCACTGGAAGCATGTACCGCATATACAGATGACCTCAGACAGCACAGAAATCTTTTGGGTCACATGGTCAGATGATGCAGTTCAGTCTGTTTAAATGTGCCACGGACACACAACCTGGCTGACAGTTTATAAATTGGATTTAGGGGAGTGTTTTTTATTGTTTCCCACAGGGCCAGACTAGAATAACAATGGCACTTCAAAGTCGGTCTGTATGCAGTGGTGGAAATAAACAAAGCCACAAATTCAGTTGGAGGAGCTGAGTTCAGCAGTGTGTCTCACATCTCAGACCATTCAAGTAGGCCTTTATGCTTGTAGTTCTGTGACTGAGCATGATTTCCAAAATGATTTTGAAGTTACAGAATATGAAGGAAACACAATTGTTTTCAGTAACCACTCCTAAAAATGTATATCGATTAACAGATGTTTACAATAATGTGGGAATATCCATATCGTTATTCTCATTCTCTCTTAAGCTTAATATAAAGTATACAGAAGGACTAAATATTAAGTATTGTTCTATTAAAAAAATGTTTTCGATATAATCATGAGTTTTGCAGATAGAGGCAGTTGAATCTGTATATAATTGATGAGTTATTAGATCCATATGAATTTCCCAGTCTAACACTCCGACGTAGATTTGCTGCTTGCATACAAACACACACAATTATTTTTAACCAGATCTGGGTGTATAGATAGTGCAGATATTGTCTGCCTCTCTCTCTCTCTCTCTTTCTCTTTCTGCATTCTCAAAACATTCAAGAATAAGTTGAAGTAAACATAGCAATCTTTGCCATGATCATAGCCCTGCATTAAAATGTACGTATCCTGCAGAAATGACAGTCAAAGGAGCTGAGGCGTCACTTTCTTGCTCAGAAACTTCTCTGCCAACCAATGTTGTGACGCTGACTCATGTTCAACACCCACTTCAGCTGACAGCATCAAAAGGGAACACGACAAGTTAAGCAGATCTATCTCGCCTGTTTTGAAGCGTCGTCTGAACTGGCTTTAAAGCTACTCAGTATGCAGCTCCCCATGCTTGTCTGTGACTTTGTAACCCCTATCAGAGCGTGGTCGTTCCATTTATCTCTGTGTCAGGCTACCTCCACACATACAGTCCTATTGGTCAGACACATGATCTCCCTCACTCACAAAGCAACTGTGCTAGTATTTTGTCATCCTGAAAGTGTTATTTTTTGGGGTTGATATAAGGTAATAGCAACCTTATGTGACACGTGTAAGTAGACATCTCACATATAAACACAAATTGTTTGATCCATACAGCTCACATTTTACCAATTGGCCTAGTGTGATTTATTTCTTTATTATTTTAAACTAATTTATTGGAACAGCAAGGGGATATCAGATATATCAGGCTAAGATCTCTTTTGTACCCACAGGAGTAAGAAGGTTAAGGAAAGGAGAGTTAAGCTGTTTATTTCCTCAATGAAGGCAAAATAACAAATGTGGCCTTGTAGTGACAGAGAGAGTAGTTGTTGCCAATTATTATGTACGAATATTGTAAATCACTATTTACATAAGTGCTCAATAGACATCAATTTACTTTTATTGTAGTGTGTTTGTGTGTTCAGCACACAATTTCTCTTTCATTCACAATTTAAATGTTGAAATTGTCCAAAGCTCTATTTAGCTGAGCTGCCTTGAGGCCTTGCAAGTACTCTAATTTGCTTACCTTCTCAATAGGTGTATTTGCACATTGGTCTGGCAGTCTCCTCAATAATTTGCACCCTTTCTCACACAGCCAAATACACCCTACCACAATTGCTTTGACAACTGAACACATTTGCAGTAAAGACCTGCTTTTGTCTAGCATCACCTCAGTAACAAGCACGATGAAGTCAAAATTGGATATTGCAGCAATAATAGACCGGATTGCATACAAATAGATGGAGAGCAGTAGCATTTGTCAGGGTGACCAAAGACTGGCCAAACAAATGTCCACACCATCACAGGAAGATAAGATACATGGTGTTTGAGCTGAAAATTGTGAGTAAATGTCCTGTCAGTGAGGTGATAAAAGTGTTTGTTGACTTTTGTGTTGTGCCTGCTCCCCGTTCTCTGTTTTCTTCCAGCCTGGATAAGATTCTAGCTGCCATGACAATTGCTGCAGAGAGGAACAATAAAGAGAGGTTTGCTCCAATTGTGGAAGGACTGGAGAACCACGACGCCCAGCAGCTGCAGGTTAGGAATTGCGCACAAAAAGCAGTTAACATCAATGTCTCATATTTATCACTGCCCTTTTATTAGATTCTTTCTTTTGAAGGAGAAAAGTTACCTTTATGGTTCAGTGGCCAATACAGTAACCATGTCACTCTGTAGCATTGTTCTGACTGCTGTATTATTCTGTGGTACAGTACACATTTCAGGATGCCTTGTCTTGTCATGCACACTGATTCATACTTAAAAAGACTTAGTAGCAACTTTTAACAAAAGCAGGAGTTTTCCCATGTACAGTGGACAGAAATCTGGCACAGTCCAGTGTGATTCACGCAAATTATGTTGTGTCATGAAGATCACGCTTAATGCCAGGCAAAAATCAAATTGACAGTTGTGTCACTCTGTGGCCCACTGTACCCCAGCCTCAACTGTCTTCATACATGTGTTTTCTCTCATTTTCTTCCTGTCTTTAGTTCACTTGTAAACCCAACTGCACCTCTTGCACACGATGGGATGTGATCACCGGGCTATTGAAATGCAGCCGGAGCTCCATTGTCACTGCTTTAATCAAAAACCCCTGCTTCTTTGAGCACCTCTATTGAACTTCCCATTCTTTTTGCAAAGAGCAGAAAAATGATAATAAAAAAGCAGTAATAAAAAAGCAGAGATGTTGAGTTCCTCTAAGCTTTTTGTCACTTTTTCTCACATTTTCTCCTCCTCGCACTACCTTGCTCAATTTTCTCACATCTTACAAATACTTCCCCATGCTGCTGTCAAGTTGGGTCTCAGAGGACTCGTGAAAGGGCAACTAAAGCACCATACCTCTCTTAATTTTCAATAGTATTCTTCAGCAGCAGGAAAAACTATACGACAGCAATAAAAACACAGCTTTAAACATGTTTTTGTGAAACCAAAAGCTGGGAATTACCTTAGGAATTACTTTTTTAACTGCGGGGATTGTGAAGTCATGAAGGAAAAGTCATGAAGGAAACTGATGAGGCGGGTGGTGGAAGCGAAAGTAGATATTCTTTTATTAGGAGGCTGTTGTTTTTCCTTTAAATTTTGCCGTTAATGAAATGAAGCTCTGCTAATTGTGAAGTAAATTAAAATGCTTTGCTGATGCAGGGGGTTCAAGGAAATTAATAGACTTTTTATCCAAAACCTGTGATGGGCTGTAGAACTAGACTTTGCTAATGTGATTAAAATGTGTTTTGCTGTAGTTCAGGCTATGCTTGTCTGCTGAGCACAAGAGAAACTCAGCATTTCAACTTTAAAACCGTCCCAGGAGTGCCACTTTTAATTATGATGTTTGGTACACCCCTATGGCACCTCTGCAGCTCGCTAAACCTAACCCAGGTAATGCCCCCACCCCCCCAAAACAACCGCTTCCCACTCCATGTGACACATATATAGTACATGACTGAGGTATGTTCAAGGTGTTCAATCTATATGCAGGAGAAGAGAAAGAATTTTTCATGAGCACCATGGCACATACAAAAATTTGGTGGAGATTTGGTCGAGTTTCTTTTATGTTTCTGGCCTCTGGTGGATAGAGTAAAATGTTTCAATGCAGAGATCTTGCCTATAGAGGCCCTCAAGCTTTTCTGGAACTGCCTGGCCTGGCACTGGTGCCACATATATGAATAGAGGTGCATCCTTTACTGCAGCAAGCTTGTGCTTTCCAAAGGGAATATACAGTATCTTATATCTGTATTGCATAACAACATGCATTTTTCACCTCGCTATTACCTCGCTAACAAACGTTTGTTGTAGTGCTGCTACAAGTTTAAGGTAACAGTAAAACAGAACAATACTGTTCATTTCAGATAGCTTTTGTTCTGCCCTTCATCAGACATCAACTCAAAAAGCAGCAACATTTGACTGTAGTGCTCATTAAATATTACTTAAAATTTTGTTTATTGAACAAAAGTGTGTTAAAAGGTTTAGGGGACAAAGCAAGACAACAAGTAAAAAGAAAGCTTTTCCTAGTGTAAATGCTGATGGCATTACATAGAAAGACGTGCATTTGTAGATTTGAGTGTTAGACTAAAAATTTAAACTCGAAAAATAATAAAACTGACCCAGGAAACCACACAGAATCAGCAGTGTTGTGGCGCTTATTAATAACACATACAAGCCAACAGTACACAGTCAAGGTTTCAGAAGACAATGTCTCCTATCTTCCATGGGAATATTTCAGTCTGCTATCGATTGTCTGTCCAAGGAAAACTGTCTTATCCATGGCTTGCTCCCCTGAAACACCTTACTGCTCATTATAATTCATCACCGATGACTCTTATCCCCCTCCTCCACCCAACCCCCCACACACACGCGCACACACACGCCTTTTCCTTACCAATAAATCCATTAATAATGCACATCTATTCAGTAGACACACCAGATCTGTACATTCTACTATCCCTCTGCTCTCTCTCTCATTGTTGCACTCCCATTTCTGTAGTTTTTGTTTTGGAAAGGGAATATTAAGAGCAAATAATGACTCAAAAGGGCATATTTATATTACAGAGACCAAAAAGAATTCACAATTAAATGGAATGATCTTGTATTGATATGTTTTGCAAGAAATGTCTCATTTGTTTTTCTGTCTTTTGTCTACTGCAAAGGTTGCTTGCATGCAGCTGATCAATGCCCTGGTCACTTCCCCTGATGACCTGGACTTTCGGATACACCTACGTAATGAGTTCCTAAGATGTGGCCTCAAGAAGATCCTACCTGTGAGTTATCAAACTATCAGGCCCAACATGGTTAGACTATGCACATGAATAAAAAATGAAATTCTGTCAAGAGTGTATTGCTTTGGTAATTCTGTTAGAACCGCTTGCCTTGTTTTAGACTCTGACTACATTCTCCACCTAGCAGATTTTTAGCCTTACATCAGAACACATTTCAGCACATTATTTGACTGTAGTTAACAAATAGCCAAACAGCATTTTCAGTCATGCAGCACTTTCAAAATGTTATGAATATTTAATGCAATTTTGTTAAACAATGAGGCATTCAAACCAAATAATCCAGGTGTAAAAGGAATTCCTCCTCACAAGATTTGAGAACAGTAATGAGTTAGTTAGTGACCTCAAATCACAAAGGCTGGACCTGTCACATAACACAAATAATATTAAAAAGAAATTTTGTTAATGTTGTTGTTATTTTTAACTCAGTTAGTTATGGTACTACTAGTAGTGGTATAACTAGTAGTAGGAGTAGTTGTAGCAGCTTGTGTCAAGTGTTATGCAGTGCTGGCACCTTATCACACGGGTCATCCTGGCATCATTATCAGCAAGCCTACACACCAAGCGAAGGAAAACGAGCTCCAGCTCATCATTCAAGCTCTCATTTGTAGCGAGTGGGGTGAACGTGTCACAGAGCCAGTTGTTAATAAGTCATCCCAGCTGCTCCTGTTGATTATTGCTGTCATTACTTTAATTATCTTCAGTTCTGCCCCCTGATATGAAAGAGTCTCAATGTACAGCCATTTATGAATGCCACATTCACCGCTTTTTAATTCCGACATTCAAACTGACAGTCTTTCATCTAATTATGAGTTATGCTCAGGAGTCAGCGTAGCTGTTGGCAAAGAAAAAGTGAACACTGAAAAAGAAAGCACCATTTGTTTTGTTCTTATAGTCCTTGACACATGTATTTGCCCCCCACCCCCCACCCTACCGTGCACCTCCCTCCGAACCACGGTCGCTTAAGACAGATGGTGCACCCAAAAAACGGGGTGATTGATACCTGCAGAAATTGGGTTACATTTTGCTCTGTCTCCATCTGTAATCTCCACTGCCAGTGATTCATAGAGAAGTGGTAAAGAGCACTGCCATAGCCCCTCGTGGCTGGAACAGGTGTGCAGGAATAGTTACTGTGTGGAAAACCTAGTGAGAGGGTTCAGGTCGTCTCAGTTCCCAGTTCTTTGTACAGCTGGAACAGGGAAACTAATATTCTAGTATTACAGTTTTATAATAGGCCTGATTTATAATGAGATATAAAAGTGTGATAAGATTCAACAATACAAATACTTGAGTAATATATTATTACAAGTTATATCTAAATTATTCCTGCAGATGCTACATCTGTTTATCATAATATACATTGCAACTATCTTCTCTGTGTAACTCAATCTAGGAGCTAAAAGAGACAGAGGAGCTAGACATACAGCTGAAGGTGTTCAATGAGAACAAGGAGGAGGACTCTATTGAACTCTCCCATCGCCTGGATGACATCCGTGCTGAGATGGAATATCCTTTTGTCCTCCCTCTCTGTGAATATACAGATGACAATACCTGCAGAGCTATAAGTGAGAGATGAGTGTGTATTGTGGGTTTGGTCAAGCTTTACACGCTAAAGCCCCTCATGGGTTGATTCATTAGAGAAGGATTTGAGGAGGCTGAGCACAATATCCAGCTCCATCTCTGACCAGGTATACTTGGTAAATAACCCTGTCATCTTAACCTCCCACCTCTTCACTCTTCTTTTTATTTACTCTTCTCCTCCTCTCCACATCACTTTTTGTCCTTTGTCTGTTAGTACTGGGTTAAGTACTTACTGTTGTAAGACTCAAGAGGATGATATCAAATAGACATATGCTTTCCTTTTCTTACCATTTACTGCACAATTAAACTGTAGACAATTAAACATTTTTATGTGTAGGCATATTATATTGCCAAGGTTTCTTCTGTTCAAGTATTATCACTCCTTGTCTTTCTGTTGCATTTTAGAAATGCGACTTTTCTCCTCCAGCTCTGTCTATTTAACTCCTAACATGCAGAGAAGAAGTTGATAAGGTGAGCAGTAATTTAGTCGAGAGTTGGAAACTTCTTCAAGCATCCTAGAGAAGAACCCTTTAATAATTCACAAATCTTCTCTAAGGCTATGTATGAGTGGCTGACATTGTGAGCAGACAAACCCGACGCTGACATTGTTATGCAGATGTTCATTCCCACAACCTTTTTCTTCCACCAAATCCCACAGTTCTAGTACTGGCACAACGTGCTGCTGTGAGTGACGGTTTCTGTTGACACATGTAGGTGAGGGGAGAAGGCTGTGTATGTGTGTGCACGCAGAGACAAAAAGTGCACCTGGATTAATGATGTGCTTGAGCAGGTTCACAAATGAGAAGGCCCAATGTTTGTTTCCAAGGACAATGTGGTATTGATCTGTGAGCTCTGAGCATGATTCGAATGCCCAGGCTACACTTTGTCCCCTTGCCTGCATAGCACACACACAGTTACGCACACATATCACACACTCACACACACACACACACACACACACACACACACACATACACACACACATATATATCAGGCAGGTAGGACTTTTACTACCTGAGCATTGCATATGTGTCTTGTTTCTCCCAGCAGTTTCATGAATATTAACCTCGAGAGTCTCCTCTGTGTCCGGCCCAGGTCTAGGTGCCGAGGAGGTGACTCCAGGCCACTAATAAATATTAATGGGCTGTGCAATGGTGATTGATTGACCCCACCATTGAGTGGCCTACGTCACACTTGACTGCCACTCATGTTTATTCATTATTTGGAGAGGGAGTGTAAAGACAGAGAGAGACACAGAGCGAGAAAGATAGCATAGAAGGGGGTGTCATCGAATGGATTGGCATTCCACATTAGGTTTATGTCTGCAGCTTAGTGATAGATGAAGCTAGTTGGATACTTTCCCAGCCTGAGCCCCTTCTCATGTCCTCTCAAATACTGCTGTGGTGAGGCTATAATTGAATCTCACAGGATTGGTAATTCTCTCAGGCTTCATACTCAGCTAATACAAGGGAGGGAAATGATACTGCAGAGGAGCCTGTATTCCCATCCCTCTCTCTCTCTCAAAAAAAATTATATGGGATAGGAGTTTAATTACAGACATTGTTGAAACTAATAGGAAAAGTGTCAAACAGTATTTAAAAGAATTGATCTTCCCCAATTGCAGCGGCTACAGATTGTTTTGTATTGGATGATAGTATTGGAAATGGAGAATGCAGTTAAATGCTGTTTTTTTTTATTGGGGAAATAAATTGAATCTGACATTGATACTCTTTTACAGAGTCATCCTTCGTTAGCTGTTGATGAAATCTGACAAATAATATTGACAAAATATTCCGATTAACCTTTGAAAACGTGTTAGTTGGGCCCCTCTAATCGGTCATGTTTTGGATCTGTAACATTAGTATATCCATGAAATCATCTATTATAACACATTAAAGTAGTAGAAATATTACTGTTGCTCTGTTGAGTGTTAATTTGGCTCAGTTACCTGAACATCATAAAAAAATCAGACCAGACATCCTGAAAAATTTGGGACAGTTCCAAATTATGAGCAGTGGTCCTGAATCCTGTCTTGTGTGTCCTGAAAATTATGCTAAACTTGAGTTTTGATTAGTTATAGCCTAATAAAACATTAAATACTGACTGTTGTGAAACATAAGTTTGGTGTTGCCCACAGATGGGCACTGTTCTGGCTCTCCACTGGCTGCAGCAGTGACTGCACAGTCTCTTGGACATTGTGTCAACAACATTGTTATAGCCACAAAGTAACACAGGTGCAAGTTCTTTTGTAGTGTAGATGAACCTCGTGGAAGTTGCAGTCGCAAGGACAGGGGAAGTGTAGCTGCAGGCAGCCACGGAGAAGGATAGGTTTGACATGCTAATTACACAGACAGCTGTGACAATCATTGTGTTTTTCCCAAATGTCAGACAGTTGACTTCATGAACAAAATTGAACAAACATCAATTTGAGCGTTGAGTTTTGACATTGACATGTTTTATACTACAGATATACTACGTTGATACTGATTGTAATGTACTGGAGGTCACACCCACCCCCAACTCCCCCGTCCCGAATTTCACCTGTTCTCATCTCTGCAAGTTTCTCCCTAGTCTTCTTTTCTCTGCATGTGTGCACATATCTGAGAACCTTTTTCTACTCTTTCAAACAAGATGAGGCTCCATGGGGAAATCCTCCTTTCTCAAGCAAAGTTAAATAGTCTCCAAATCATTCATTTTCCTGGGATCTTTACTTGTTAGAACTACACTTTTAGGAAACTATTAAAAGTTTGAGAAACACAAATTACAATATTTTTTTTTAAATGTACTACAAATCAACAGTTAACATAATGTAATTTTGAAATATGTTTCAATGCTTACCTTTACTGTGTGTTATATACGTAGTTCTCGCATTATTTTTGAAAGCCATCAATGTTTCCTACTGGGGAAAGCTAACGTAAGACACATAATCAATACCTTTTGCAAATTTAATAACATGAATTTTCACTCCTGAGTACATGTCAGTTTCAATCTGAGAACTGAATCTCAGCTATATTTTGGCCTGCGAATGATCAGCTCCCCATCATTCTTGCCTTAAACATTCAAATGTAATGAATTTTCTCTATTCTAGTGAGTGACAGGTAAACCAGAAGGAGCGTTCTTTATTGCCAATGCCTGTCCTCAACTTAGCTATTTTCCACTGTTGTAGCTCCCCTGAGAGAAAGTGGATAAGAGGAATCACATCTCCGTTTGCTTTGCACAATGATGGCTGTCAGAAAACCTTGAGGTGAGGAACTGGGGGAAATAAATAAGTAATTATAAAGAAAAGAAGTACTAATAAAATTTTAAATGTTTACAAGGAATTGAATGCACCTGAATAATGAACTGAAATGTGGTGTTTTCTCAAGAAGTTAACCTTAACTGTTAAATGGATTAACTTAGAAACCTAAAAAGTAAGACTGTCATAGAGTTGTTTTCCTTAACCTTGCTTCTGTACTGATATGAGTGAAGTGTACCATCTCCTGTCGAATATGGTGAAAGACACTGGCTCAGAGCCCTACTTCCTGTCAATTCTTCAGCACCTATTGCTCATCAGGAATGACTATTACATCAGGTAAGTTCTGTGTGATTTTTACATACCACAGTCTTTTTATTGACTTATGCCCTTGTGGTGCTCTACTGTATGTCAATGCTTAGATAGTCTTGGGATTTGCTTGTCTGTTTGTTTGTCTTTGACCAACATATCTTGAAAAGTAAAATCTAGGTTGAAATTTATGTACTTTTATCATCCCAAAAGTAAGAGACCCATTGATTTTTAAAAGTCAAACTTAAAATACCTTTATATTAGTGTAACTTTTGTGTCATTTAACTACAACTCTATCAACTGTATTAGCTCGCCTCTGTTATTCATTAATTCAACTTGATTTTCACAAGCTGTGTGGTGATAAAGAGTCTTGCAGTCAGATGAAACATAAACCACCCACAAACTTAAACATAAAATAATATAACAATTAAATACATAAAATTTGGTAAAATTACACACTGCATCTTATTTGGAGGAATTGCTTCATTAACCACTGTTGAACCTCTGGTCACACCCAGCATTGCTGGTGGGGAGGTCAGGTGTTGTCTGTAGTTCTTGTGAAGACAGCATTTCACAGCAGTGCAGTGTGAAAAAGGAACATGTAGTCAGCACTACAAAGATTATTAGTCTGGGTGCACTAACTCTTTTTGTACACTTTCTTTGTCTACGAACACTGGAAGTAACAACAGACAAATTGTTAGAGTAAGGACAATATTGTGTATTTTGAAATTATTAAGTAAATTTAAACCGTTGGGTTAGCTTTCCATTTTGCCTTTGTAGAGCAAATATGTCAGTCACTGGGCAGGAAGGCCGCCGCTCCTCTGAATGGAATGACACTGATGAATTCAGTGCTGTGTCAGACCTTTTTTCAGAAATAAGAAAGTAGGAAGATGAAGGGAGGATGAGAGGAACAAGATGAATTTACCATAGACAAGTTGCTATTCCCTTGGCGTTATGAATAATGTATTCCTCATCTATTTGGAGAAAGTGAGAAATAGAATTCACATTAACCAGCTAGTATAGCCACGTCCACCTCAGCTCCAATGTCCATGTACCCTTCTGTAAGCCAGCAATAAGAAGGGATCTGTGCTGATGCTCTTAAAAAAATAAATAAACTGATGGTCTTTTTAAAGATATGTTTTAGAAATATTTTTTTTTCTCCAGCCTCCTTCACAAAAGCAAGGGCATACCCACGCACACACACTCACAAACATTAGCGCCAGACATTCTGATTAAGGCATTTTATTCCCAATACATCACAGCTGTGTGAGTTAGGATGATGGAAGATGCAGTACTACAGTACATGCAGCTATTTCCAATAGATACTATCTATCTTTTTCCAGTCTTCATCCTTAAAGTTTCTGTCTTTTCATGTTGTAGTCAAAATTTGGTGAATGTAAAATGATTTGGTGTATATCTATAATATTTTGCCAACTTGAAACAAAAACAAAAATAGGCATGTCAGGGAATGCGTGGTAGCAATGCAGGTTAGGTAGGTTGTATAAATGTGTGACATTCTTTGGCTTTGTGATCAAAAGGATGCAGGTGTGCTCATAATATTCTATCTAAAGTAAAGGATTAAGTTGTTTTCATCGTAGTGTGAATTGGAATCGATAACACTAGTGGTGCCTTGATTCATGTGTCAAATAATAATCTACATTCAATGATAATTAATTCAATAATATAATTAGTATTCTAATAATATGAAGGTCTGCAGTGGGCAAACTGTTGAAGTGCTCTGTCTACTGTCATTCCTCCTAACACAACATTAGTTGTTGCTCTCCCCTTCAGGGCTTGGTTTATTTTTGATAATTAATCTCTCACTGCAAGCCTAATGAATGGGAGCACATCAAACCCACCCAGTAAATATAGAGCAGATCTGCTCTTTTGGAGCCTGGTGATATGGGGATTAC
>NW_024043396.1:20000-24484 GCF_014851395.1 Micropterus salmoides
AACTATGTGCTGCAGGCGGCATATCATGGATGTTGCTAAACATGTTCTGATACCTCACAGTCATTCTCATTATCCTTCTGAGATTCTTCTGACAAACACATGCAGTGGCTTGACATATAAGTTGGGGTCATCTAATTATTGATGAATAGTACATTATATCTGGGAAAATGAATTCAGTTAATTTTAAGTGCCATTTTCTGCAGCTAGGGTATTTGTCAGCCGTGGAATACTAGAGAAAATATCAATTTGCAGTGCATCACTAATGGAGCACTTTTTTATAAACAGAGAAAAGAAAGAAATGACACCACTTTCTCTTACTGTGGTGTCACTAACAGTTCTGTGACTTGCTAACAAAGGGTCATTAAAAGTTTCTAAACCTATCCGCAGAGGACTGATACGGTATTGAATAAGTTTTCTCACTCACTTTACTAAGATTTAATCAGATGGTAAACTTTCAGCGACATGTGTTTTGTTAAATTCACACAAAAGACATGTGGAATTAGATGCCACATCCACATGGGCTTTTGAAAGGTGTCTTTCCACCCTTTATTCTGTTGTATTATTTTTCACATTAGGGGGTCTCTTCCAAATAACAATTATTTTTCAAAGGGAAAAATGGTTTTGTGTGATGTGTGATCTAACAATAATTTACACTCACAACTTACACATACACTGTCTTTCAGATGATTCAGCTACTGGACAATTGTAAAATATGTTTATGTGTTTATAAAGACATTATATACAAAAAAATACATAAAACTACACACAAAATATCTGGAAAAGAAGAAGTAGAATGTGCAAAAACTTACACTTGTACTTTAGGCTCTGACTGATTAAATCTTTTTCAAGAAACACCTTTAAGCAACAGATAACAACTCAGAATTTTAGGTGATGATTCCTGCTGTTTAAGGACACCTTTGACAGTGAGAGTTGGGTGATGAGGAGAGCATGACCCAAGAGTTGCACGGTGTGACTGGTTTCAACATATGTGTGGCAGTCATTGAACACATCATGAAAACACTTTATCCACTCTTGTCCTTTCTTCACGACAGTAACACAGCTGCTGCATCAGTCGCCATTGCTGCCCATTTTGCACTTTGCCTTCTGTTTTCCCAGTTTTTACTGGGAGACATTATGAATGACCACTAAAGAAATGTTGTAACTCATCTGAAAATACAGTATATTTTAAATAGTATGCAATCAAACCTTGAAGTTAAATTACTTTGATATACAGGAAGGACTGGGTTTCCTTCTTGAAACACTCTTTAGCATTTTTAGGTGTGCTGAAACGCATAAAAATGATTTATGCCAATTTTTAAACCATCTTCAGTTGAAAACATACTTTTCAAGAAATCAGTCAGCATTCAAGAGATCATATGAATTCTTACATACTTTGAGAAACAAGACCCATGTCTAATTGTAAATCTCACTTAGAGAGCTAATGATGCACATCTCACCTGGAAGATACCTTTGAAGTATCTTGTGGCTATGGCTGTCTTGTCTTTCAGATCAGTGTGTGGATAAATCCAAAGTTGAAGAGAGTGAGCAGAAGGCTGCAGAGTACTCGAAAAAGGTGAGACATTAATCACTCCAACATCCCCCTTGGTTGGCCGGCTCCCATCAGGAAAGTTTTTTCTTCCTCAGAGCTCCCAGACAAGCTATTGATTTCCATGCCCTGATCAATACCTGGCTGTGACGCTACATGATCCGTATCAGCATTACAAGAATCAGTGCCGATGTTCTGATGTATACTTATTTGTGCACAGTGCCGGGGCAGAGTTAAGTTATGTGCAAGCTCTTTTGATACAGTTCTGCATTTTAAACTGGCCCTTTAAGGGGTTTTCTCTTTCTCTTTTCCTTTTCATGTAATTAAATTGATTATTATTTCTGTAATTGATTAATTTATATAATAATATTTTTAATATATTCAGAGAAATAAAATTACCTCATGAAAAAAATCTTACCTCCAGCATATTATGTATAGTATTTAGATATGTATTAAGATGCCCCACTGCCACTGTTGGGGGACACCAAGGGGTTCCTGGGTATGTTTTTTCTTAAGAGTTCTGTCCCACCAGCCGACCGTGTACCCTGCTGGGACAGTGAAATCATTGTAGCGACATGGCTTGGTTTCTGCAAAGGTTAGATCCATCAACATACATGAAAGCTAGGCCCGAAACTAAGACAAAGGACAACAGGGCTCAAGGGCCATGGGAGCTATGAATAGCAATCAGCCAGAGAGTGTAAGACAGTGTGTTTTGGTGTCTGGTGATGTGCCCCGTGGCCATTCTCGGAGACACTGTGCCGCTCACCAACGTGTGTTTGTGTGTGTTTATATCTGTGTACACGTGTTTTTATGTGCACATAGACATTTTGTATCTCTTTTCTTGCAGTTTGATGAGGAGTTCAGTGCGCGGCAGGAGGCCCAGGCCGAGTGTCAAAAGAAGGAAGAGAAAATCAAAGAGCTGGAGGGAAAGATTCAGGCCCTGGAGTCCCAGGTAATCCATAAAGTGAAATCCCGCTACTCTGCAAAACAGTGTTCCATTCCCCCAGAGATCTTTTATTTTGTATGTTTTCCAAAAAAACAAAAAGAAGATAAAACAAATCTAATATCCAGAAGCCCTTCTAATCAGTTTTCTAACTAAAAAACATCTCAAAACTATATAAAAATGTTTGTCTTAAGATCATAGCGCCACTAGAAAAAGGGCTGATTTGGTCAGAAGGATACCTTTCCACCCCACTTACAGATGTGCTGCTGCTGTAAGTGCGAGTTATCATCCATGCAAGAACATTTGATTTAATAAAGGGTCAATCTCCTTCTTAAGTTGTAGCTCTTTTTATGGGCAAATTGCTCTATTGAAGCTTTTCCTATGTAATTCTATCATCACAGAGATGGATTGCACTCCTTTTCCTGGCCTCTACATCATTTCTTCCCAGGCAAACCCCTCCATTTTGAGCACAGAAAATTACTGCTATTTCCCCCTTAACCCAATTTCAAACACTTTAGTACTGCCTTGGGACAAAAGGGCAGGTTGCCTCCCTGCTTAGGGAATTTAATATAAACCTGCATTGAAAGATGGTATAGCTACATTTATATCACAGATCGCTCTTCTTTCAAACATTCATCTCGGTTGCCTATGTTGACACTCCCCGTCTGATAAACTGCACCTGCATATATGGTCCAAGCATAACTGGGAGTTTTCTCAGTTGGAACATACTTTTACTTCAGTCCTCTAGGTAGCATTCTTAGGTCCACAACAAATGCTGTTATGTAGCACAGGCTTTGGTTGTTGTCCTGGCCTAGGTCACACCGTGTTGTTCTTCTTAAAACTGGTCATGGTTGAGTGCTGGGTCACCACTTGTTACCTGCATTTGTCCCCAAACTGGTTCATCACTCTATTTATGATTACTGCCTGCTATTTAATGAGACCATCATCATCTAAAGCTCCTCTCCGCCTGCTCGCCCCTTTTTCTCCCTTGCTCTCTTCCACCTTCTCTCAGAAATGAATGCACCAGGCTGTTACCTTTGCTTGCCCTCTTTCCCTTTTTGGGCTTTTTATGTTGTGTATCCAAGTGTTTTCTTTCCTATAACACCACCCCCCTCCCCTGACAGGCCTCAGTCTTTTGAAGACTGACTGACTGGTGCATTAACAGGTAGTGTAGAGCAGAGAAGCCCTGGAGAGTCAAGCCCTCTCTTCCTCCGTTTGTCTGAATGCTTCTTCAAAGAGCGGTTACTGCTGAAGACTCGTACATCACCAGATATTAACCTCAGCAGGGAAACATGTTTGGCACAAACGTGCATGAATGTTTAGAATATCCCCTATATATACAGGGCTGGTCAGATAATTAGAATATCATCAAAAAGTTGATTTATTTCAGTAATTCCATTCAAAAAGTGAAACTTGGATATATTTCATTCATTACACACAGACTTATATGTTTCAAATGTTTATTTCATTTAATTATGATGATTAAAACTGTCAACTAATGAAAATCCCAAATTCAGTATCTCTGAAAATTAGAATATTACTTAAGACCAATACAAACAAAGGTTTTTAGAAATGTTGGCCTACTGAAAAGTATGAACATGAAAATATGAGCATGTACAGCACTCAATACTTAGTTGGGGCTCCTTTTGCCTGAATTACTGCAGCAATGCGGCGTGGCATAGAGTCAATCAGTCTGTGGCACTGCTCAGGTGTTATGAGAGCCCAGGTTGCTCTGATAGTGGCCTTCAGCTCTTCTGCATTGTTGGGTCTGGCGTATCGCATCTTCCTTTTCACAATACCCCATAGATTTTCTATAGGGTTAAGGTCAGGCGAGTTTGCTGGCCAATTAAGAACACGGATACCATGGTCCTTAAACCAGGTACTGGTAGCTTTGGCACTGTGTGCAGGTGCCAAGTCCTGTGGAAAATGAAATCTGCATCTCCATAAAGTTGGTCAGCAGCAGGAAGCATGAAGCGCTCTAAAACTTCCTGGTAG